>NC_056731.1:501906466-501941466 GCF_019279795.1 Protopterus annectens | reverse complement strand
GTCTGTCAACCCAACTGGTGGGTCTCTTGACTCCTGCCAGTCAATCCTTGGCTTTGCTGACATCACATCTGACATCACCAGGCAACCAGGAAGTAAATTAGAGTGAGAATGGCAGAATTCAGCATGAGGCACAAACTGAGTTAAATGAGAATGCTGTAGAGGTTTCTGTAACAATTGGAAACAGAAACTGTAGTTTGGATGATTTTCCTAATATTTTTAAAACCCAACAATGTGATCAAACCCAACAAATGGAAAGAAGAGGGAGAGAAACTACTGTCCAAGCAGGTGCAGCTGGTAGCAGCAACAGGCAAGTGACTGAAAACACTCATAGCAGTCAAGGCAACAAGAGACTTTTTAAAGACATTTTAGACCACAAATTTGCTTTTGTTGTTGAAGTGCCTTGTTATGACAACAACAATGATACTTATGCTAACAACCTTGCCAAACTTGTCATTTATTTAACTAAATATAAGATGCATCAAATGGACAATGACTATTTAAAGCAATGTTTGCAGTTAAATATTGTACCTAAGGGTTTAAGGGTGTGTAAATATCCAAATAATGTTACCAATGGCTCTGATTTTCACAAAGATTTGGTTGTTGCATTTGACAAATGTGGTTTTGATGTCATGAGAGCTATAATTAAAAACAATGAAAATGAAATGAACAATATTTTCCATGTGGTTGAGCATACCAACAACAACACTATTAGTGATTTAATGTACACTATTGAAGGTGAAAAGGAGAAATATTTTGATTTGTTAAGGAATATTGATTCAAAATGTAAAGAAGTGCATGTTAGAAAGATGAAAAAGATTGAGATATTAATGAATACAAAGAGAATGTGCACTATCCCAAACCTAGGCAGGGGGCTAGGTTTTATGGTAATGACAATTTAAACAGGGAAAGCGTACATGATGGTGGGTTTGGTGGGCAGGTCAATGATGTTCTTTTCAACATTCAAGACCCTTCAGATTTTCCTTCTCCGTGGAGGTCAGAACGGTTGAAAACGAAAGGCCCAGTCAGTTACAGGTACAATGTATGTACAGAACAATGGGGAGCTTACTAGTGACAGGCCTTGGGTTCGGAATGGTCAAGGATGGCCCCAAAATAAGTTATAACAATTTTAACATTTTTAATTATAGTAACATTGACGTGCAGGAAGGTCATTTTAATTTATTTATAACGGGATTTTCTTTTATCTCTAGGAGAGATGTGTTTAAATTATGGGTGGATTTTAAATTATATATACGAAAAAAGAATCTAGAACAATTTTTAATGGTCAAGAAAGGTCCAACTCACACAGTGCCAAACTCACACAGTGCCACCTTGCATAGGAAAAGCATTTTTAACCCGCCCTTGCATCCACAATTAAAGAACTTTGAATGTATGGTGGAGAACGAGTTCAGGCAAGCCATAAATAAAAACAAAGTGACTCCGAATCTTAGTAGGGAAGAGAGAGACTTACTTGAACAATTAACAAGAATTTAAGAATTATGAAACCGAATAAGGGTGGTGGTGTAGTCTTAATGGACAAAATCACATATGAAGGTAAGGTGATGGACATTTTGGGTGATGTCAACTAGTATATGAGGGTTTCTCTGGATGAAGTAAATATTGCTTGCAAAAGAATACAAGTATGTTTAAATTACTTGCTCATTGAAGGGCTTATAGACAATGATACTTAAATTTTTTTACATGTTGAGAAACCTAGGATTCCATCAATTTTTGGCATCCCCAAGGTCCAATGTGGACAACCCACTCTTAAGGCCAATAGTCTCTGCTGAAGGTTCCATAATAGCCCCCTTAGCTAAATTTGTGGATTCCAAGCTTAAAAAAATGTCCATGGGGGGTGGGAAATGTACTTAAAGACTCATGCGACCTTTTGAAAAAAACTGCATTCGGCCCTTTATTGTGACAACCTTACTTTTATCACAGTTGATGTGACAGATTTATTTTCTTCAATACCCCACACTCTGGGTTTAGAATGGTTAGAAGAGGTTTTAAGTGATATTAATGACATAAGTTTTAATGATTTTAGAACATGTTTAATCTTAATGGATGTGATTTTAAAAAACAATTTTATATTTTTTGAGGGCGAGTATTTTAAACAACTAAGAGGTATTGCTATGGGGGCCCATTGTGCCCCCACGTACGCTAACATTATACTTTCCTACTGGGAAAATAAATTTGTGTTCAATTGTGATTTCAGGTGTCGTTGGAATTTTTATGCTTATTTTTTGGACGACGTTTGTTTATTTTGGGTAAAACCTGAGAGTAGGTTTTTAGATTTCTTTAACTATTTGTCTAGCACCACAGATTTCATAAGATTTACGTATGAAATCAATTCTGACTAAATGAGATACTTGGACCTCAGTATCAGTAAGGCTGGAGGGAACTTCAAAACTAGAATTTACAGAAAAGCAACATTTAAAAACTCTTACCTATATTATACCAGTGCACACCCACATCACCAGAATAAAGGGGTAGTAAAGGGTCAGTTTGTTCGAATATCCAGAATGACCTCAGATGACAATGATTTTATTAATTAAATTGCTTATCTTATGGATTTGTTCAAAGCTAGGGGGTACCCAGAAAAGCTTCTAGCAGAAGTATACAATGAAGTTTTGGAAGCAAGAAAATCTAGGTTTGCCCCATTTTCGGGAGTGACAATCAGGACCTTGAAAATATTCAAACATCGGAGAAGTCAAGTGATAATGGGTACAACAGTGTTTGGTTATTACTTATAACGGGGATGCTGGGTTGGCCAGAAACATTATAGAAAGAGAATGGAACAGACTTGCTAGTACATCAGACCTGCAGTATATATTTGATAAACCTTTTAAGTGTATTTATAGAAGGGGATGCTGTATTAAAAATATTTTGGAGAATGGTACCCCTAGGACAAGTGTTCACCTTTCTAACAAAAGGGGCACACACAAGTGTGGTTGTTGTGCCCAATGCCCTTATGTCAAAGTTGGAGAGATGGTTCATCTGAAAAGTAGAGACAGACTACTACTACTACTGTCTTTCGGCATTTCCCGGTTAGGGGTCACCACAGCGGAACTCCGGTCCGCTAATGATTGGCAGTAGATTTTTACGTGCTGGCTTGCCGGGCCTAACGCACAACCTTCAATGAAGCAACGCCCATTCACGCATGTCGACACACAGAAGACGCTCGAACTGAGAATCGAACATGCAACGTCTAACTGTGAGGCGACAACGCTAGAGACAGACTAATTAAGACAAATGGTTTTGCTAATTGCAAGACTAATGGAATTATATATTTAGCCTTGTGTGACAAATGTGAAGCATTCTATATAGGCAAAACTGAGAGAAAATTAAAGTCTAGTATGTATGAACACAGGTACGATATAAAAAAGATGAACGGTAACAATTCTCTGTATAAACACACTCTGAACTGTGCAGGAGCTGATTTTCATTTTTATGTAATAGAAATATTGCTCATTGATCCTAGGGTTGGCCCTTGGGTAACATGCCTAGAATACAGGGAAATGTACTGACAACTAGTTCTTGAAGCTGTTAGGTATCCTGGTTTGAATGAGATGGTTTCATTGAAGCCAGTCTTAAAGCTTAGGTCAGCTAAACTTTAAATTATGTGACTTTCCAGCAGATGGTGCTGTTTTACATTTTGTATGACCTACACAACAGTGTTTTAAATGTAGTTTTCATAGGTTCATAGGTTTATACTAGGCTATCTGCCCTAAGGCATTTATAAGCCTAGCCCAAATTATTGTGGCTTACGCCACCCCTTATATGAAAAAATACTGTGCCCATTAGTTTGTTGTGCCTCTGTCCAGCAGTGACCCAGAGATGATTCCCGGGGTAAACCTACGATCTCCCATCCACAGGTCTAGATTTCTCTTGAACAGAGTCAGCGAGGTGCTCTGCCTCACATGGACCGGGATTTTATTCCACAGCATAGGGAGTCTCTGAGTGATAAATCTATCCCTCCAGCACGTCCTATTTATAACCGTGCTAAGGTTTAAGTCGCTTGCTCTAGTGGTTTTGGTGGATTTGGATTTTTTGAGGTGGAGCATGTCCATTAATTCCGGGTTGGACATGGCCTTGTATGTCAGGCACATGTCACCTCTGAGCAGACGGTATGCGACTGAATAGAGCTGGAGTTTCTTCAATCTGGCAGCATATGACAGATTTTGGAGTCCCTTTATCCTTTTGGTGAGGAACTTTTGGGGTCTCTCCAATTGCTGCAGATGTCGGGTGAGATACATCCCGAATGGGGCATTGTACTCGATCATTGGTCTGATAAGTGAAGAGTACAGGGAACAATGACCTCACTAGATCTGGATGTGAATCCCTTCATGATCAGGTGGGCAATGTAGAAGGTCTTTCTAACCACTTTAGCAATGTGAGTGTCAAAAGAAAGGCCACTGTCAACCTGGGTCCCCAGGTCCCTGATAACCTCTTCTGTGCTTAGTGGATTGCCACCTATATGGTAGCTTGGGGTTACCTTGTTTTTCCCGAAGGGTATGACTATACATTTTTTGGCGTTTAACTTCAGGCCATGGCTCTGGCACCAGCTATCTGTTTCCGTGAGTCCCTTCTGAAGGATATCCGTGTCCGATGCACTTTCCACTATGGCGCCCAGTTTGCAGTCATCTGCAAACTTTGTCAGCCAAAGTCCTCCCATGCTGGCCTGTACTTCTTTGAAGTAGATGCCAAACAATAGGGGGCCAAGGACCGAGCCCTGTGGGACACCACTTGTGACCGGCTTGGAGTCTGACACAGCGCCAGCAACTCTAACCCTGTGGGTTCTGTCCTTAAGCCAGTTTGCAACCCATCTTGTGACATATGGGTTTACATTTAAGCTGGTAAGTTTTTCTACAATACCCGAGTGGGGTATTGTGTCGAAAGCCTTTGCAAGGTCAAGGTAGGCTGTATGGACTGCCTTTCCCTCATCAATGGCCTTGGTGACTATTTCGAAGAAGTGGACCAAGTTCAAAAGGCATGATCTTCCCTTGACAAAGCCAAACTGGGTCGGGTCCAATGTCTGCAAGTCCCCTATATCTTTGTTTATGAGCTCCATTATGATCCTCTCCATAGCTTTGCAGACTAGACTTGTTAAGCTTATGGGGCGTAATTACCAGGGTCCGTGAGCGCCACCTTTGTGGAGTGGGACCACAGTTGCCGTGACGCCACTCCTTGGGCACGTATCCTGTGGTAAGGCTGAGATTAAACAGCTGCCTTATGTGCGGGTTTAATTCCTCATTTAGCTTCGTGTAGCACACAGCCGGGGACACCATCCGGTCCCATTGATGCTGTGTTTTTAGCTTTAGAGAGCAGCTTTCACCTGCGCATTTGAGATGTCCGGGAGGCTACACTCGGCTGGGATAGTTATCTCTCCTTTAGGGGAGAGGGGTGAAGTTTGCACTGAACCTGTCTGCCAGTATGTTGGCAATGTCTGTGGGTTCAGTGATTTTTGTATCATTTTGGACTAATTCTGAGCATATCTGTGAGTTTCCACCCAGGTTCCTAACATAGCTGAAAAAGGCCTTATGATTGTCCTTTGAATCCATGGCAATTTTTCTCTCAAAATTGGCCTTAGTTGATTTTATGAGTGCTCGTATTTTTTACTAATAATGATCAGGGTGACTTCCCTTTTATGGATTTTGTTCTATCATGTAATAGCTTTCTCCTCTTATTGTAAAGTTTGTTAATGGCTGGGGTCCACCAGACTGGACGTTTGCCCTTTGTGGAAAGAGTCTTGGTTTTATTTGGGATTGCCTGATCCATGCAGTCCTGGAGGTGTTCATAGAAGGCATTTGTAAGGGCTTCCAGCTTGGGTTGTGGTTTCCTCTGACTCAGGGGCCTTGAAGGATACCACACCAGTCTTGAGTAGTGTGAAGTTTGCTTTAGAGAAGTTCTTCACTATGGTCTTTTTGTTTGGGGTGGGGGCGGGATGTGGATTTCCAGTGAGATTAGTTTATGATCAGATCTCACCAATGAGGGATATACTTCGTGTGGAGCATTTTGTCCCCATGTTTGTGACAATGAGATCTAGTATATTTTCTCCTCTCGTGGGAACAGTGACTAGCTGTTCCATGGCATTTGAATTTATGAACTCCAGGAACCGTTGGGCTAGAAAGTTAGGGCTTGAGTAATGTTCCCAGTCTATATTCGGGTAGTTGAAGTCACCCAATATGATGGTGTTTGGAGATACATTTATACCCTCCAGTGTCTTCAGGAAGGCTGTGTGGGGTTCCTGAGTTTGAGAGGGTGGCCTGTAGCATGCTACAATTTGTAGAGCAGTTTTGCCTATTGTTAGTTGCACCTGGATGGTTTCGAAGCTTCATGCGTTGCCACCAACCTGGAGGTGTGAGTATCCTTTATGAATATGGATACACCCCCTCCTTTTGTGGAGTGGTCCGGGTTTTGGGGCCGGAACGCATGATATGAGATAAAACCTAATAGTGCCGGGGTGCTCTCAGGAGCCTTGAACCAGGTTTCAGTTACAGCACAGACATCGATGTTCTCCATACTGAGAAGGGCCTTGAGTGCGTGCATTTTGAGATTTAGACTTCTGGCATTGAGCAGCATTACCCTCAATTTCTTCCCATTTTTGTTTTCTAGGGTGGTAGGTTTAGAATTTGAGCCTTGCCTAAAAAAGGCACTATGGGGGTGGCAAGAGCCTTAGCCAATATCCGAATCCCAGGGTGACAGGTGCAAGCCGTCCCTTGAAGCAGCGTGGCTTGTCAAGCATGTCATCCCAGGCAGACAGACACTGGATCCCTTTGAATGACACCAGACATTAAGCCAATTGTTAAAGCTGATCATCTTGTCTCTATATTGTGGCATCATTCTTGGTGAAGGAAGGATACTGCTCAGGGTTAGGGTCATACCTGCCTGGGCTACATAATCAGAGAGCTCCTCTATGTCTCTTTTCATGCAGTCCAGGGAGGTGCGTCTCAGGTCGTTCACACCAGCATGGACAATGACTGTGTCATATTTGTACTTGCTGTGGAGTGACCGAAAGTGCTTGTGTTATGTGGCAGATTCTAGCCCGATAGGCAGCTTACTGTGACCCTCTCCTTGTTCAGCCTGGTGAGTGGGACGTCAGTGTGTCTGACTATGGAGTCACCTATGACAAGTATGTTTGGTGTTGTATTTGGCCTTAAGGGCTGTGACTGCTTTGCACACTGCTTTTGTGGTTTATGTGTTGCTTTTGGGGTGTCTTGAGGTAGCAGTTGTTTGGGTGTCTGCTTTGGAGGCCTCTGCTGTTTAGGTAAATTTTTACTCAGAGCCTCCGAGTATGTCTTTGTGTGTTTATGTGTTTGATTCAGTGGAGTGGTAGCATTATGTGAGGCTGGTTTTGTGGTGTGTGTAGTTGCCTTCTCCTCCTGTCTGGTCTTGCCAGTCCTGAGTTGAGAGAGCTCAGCCTCCAGTTTGGCTAAATAGCTGCATCTCTCAAGTATTTGTGTTATGTGGGAGGAGGAGAGGGTTGTCTGTGTACATGAGGCAGTTATAACATTGCCTCAAGATTCCCAGATTCACCAGCTGGACCGGAGAGGAGATTGACAACTGACCTTTGGACATGCTAGAATAATATTGGGAAATCCTTAATTGAAAACAAGGGCCAGTGGGGAGTGAGGGTGTAGTGCTTTTAATTTTTAGTGCTGACTTATATAATTGCTTTAGTGAGCAAGTGCCAGGTAACTTGAGTGCAATGTGATACAAGTAACTAAATGCAAAACGACAAACAGTAACTTTCTTTCAAGTGAAACAAGGAAATAAGTACAGTAAGCAATGCAGATATCACTAGTGATCCACAGAAGCTGAGAAGTTGCGTATTAGGTGAATTAGCTTCCAGGAAATAACAAGCAAACAAACAAGTATATAAACAAAGCTAGATTCAGTAGGCCTGGATCTAGTCTATGCTAGAGCAAACAAGGTGAACCAATTTCAGTAAGATACAGTTCAAATATTCAGGCACTATAAACCTTTAACCAGAAAATTCCCAGCTCAGAAGGGCAGAGTCCAGCCTCTTCTCCCACAAGAGTGCAGACCACGAACCTTCTTAATGTAAAATAACTGGCCTGAAGCCCAAGTGCCTAAACCAGAACTAATACACTTGGACACTGGGCTCTCAATCAGCAGTTCCCAACTTAGAAGGATGAAAGCTACCTGTCCTGCCACCACAGTGCTTGCCACAAACCTTCCTAATGTAAAACAACTGGTCTGAAGCCCAAGTGCTTAATCCAAAAGACTTGAATGATAGCTACACTTTAATCAAGTTACAACCAAGCAGTAATAAATACCATTGAATACTTTAGAGAATGTCTGGATTAGTGCTCAAGTTACACAAACAAAGCTAGATCCAGCAGGCCCGAATCCAGTCTATGCCACAGCAAACAAGGCACCAACTTCAGTAAGAAACAGTTCAGATATGCATGCACTATAAGCCTTTAACCAGAAATTCCCAGCTCAGAAGGGCAGAGTCCAGCCTCTCCTCCCACAAGAGTGCAGACCACGAACCCTCTTAATGTAAAATAACTGGCTTGAAAGCCCAAGTGCTTAAACCAGAATTAATACACTTTTAGAATAACAGACACTGAGCCCTCAATCAGCAGTTCTCAACCTAGAAGGATGTAAGCTACCTGTTCTGCCACAACAGTGCAGACCACAAACCTCTCAGTGCAAAACAACTAACTGGTCCGAAGCCCAAGTGTTTAAACCAAAAGGCTTAGAATGAGTTACACCAAGCAGTAATAAATACAATTGAGTATTTTAAGATGATGCAAAAGTAAAAAGAAGTAGGTAAAAACACAAGTACAGTAAAAGCAGATGAAATTTTTTTTTTTTTTTTTTTTTTTTTTTTCTGAACAAGTGCTGAGATCAAAGAAACAGATTTGAGTGCTGAAACTAGAAAACTGGCTAGTTACAAGAAAAAAAAAACAAGCTAGAAGGCTTGTTGCTAATATTCTGTCTTCTTTTGGAGTCAGCAGCTAAACATCTGCCTCTGACTTACCAATGTGCTTATTATACAATAATAGTTCATAAACTCTGAAAAGACAGACTGAAGAGACAAGATATACATCACCAGAAGATTTTAATCAAATGAACTCTGGGAAGCCAAAGGGATGGCACACACCCTTTAATGAAAACCCTTTCCTAAAGGAATGCCTACTGTACATGTAGATATATTCAGATCTTCTCTGTACATTCTTGATATACAAAATGTTATAACTCATATTAAATTTTTAAACATTTTTAAACATTTTTTGTTTATAAGTTTTTACAAATTGTAAATAATGTATGTTTTTTACAAGATTCTTGCTTGACCAACAAATGATTTTCTATGCACTTCTGTATTTATTGTGTTTCATTGTTTGTGTAATATAGTTTTTTTGCACTGTGTTTTTAAAAGTATAATAGTTTGTTAATTGATTACTTGGGGATGTTTCTGTATATAAAGGGGTTTCAGAAGTTGGTATGCTTATCTGAAGAAATTTTTGTGGCGAAAACGTGGTGATACAGTTAATGCGTTCTGGATGTGTTTTACGTTTTTTAATATAGTGTGCGATCAATAAAACAGTGGATTTTATTCCGGTGAACCTTCCAGCGCCTTATTTTTAGTTATCACTCTACATCAGTCTCGTAGATGAAGCCAGTATATGTGATCAGCTGATTTTGATCACACATACCAGTCTATTTTTTTTTTTCCATTCAAAGAAATGAACTTTAAACCACATGACTTGGGAGGGCACACGTGCACATACACACAGACACACACACACACACACACACACACACACACACACACACACACACACACACACAGATAGAGACACAGACACAGACACACACACCACACAAAGTATTGCTCATTTTCTTACAATTATAAGCGATAATGTATATAAATATTACAATTATAAGTGATAATGTATATAGCTATAAATGCATGGGAACAGAATTACACAGAAAAACTAATATGTTCATTAACATTTTCTTAATGGCATGTGGATGTTTGTATCTCTCACTACCCATTGTTGCCTTACTTCAATATTTATGTGATGACTGAATTTCTTGATATGTTGTTCCTTAGTGCTAACATAGAAGTGAGAGGTGTAACAATTTACTAGTAGCGCTATCTGCTGTAAGAATTGTGCCACATTAGGGTCTTAATCTTTTCAAGATTAATTGTCCATGGATTTACACATTTATTAGCTTTCTAACAAAAAAGAGCAGCAGATATGGTGCAGTAGCAAACGACGTAAGTCTCATCCCTATTTAATTTAATTAATTGTAGAAGAGAATGTTTGATCCTCTAAGAACCGTCAAATAAGATTAATTTAATAAATGTCTGCATTACATTGTTTTTTGAAGAGGTGTGTGTGTGTGTGTGTGTGTGTGTGTGTGTGTGTGTGTGTGTGAAACTAATTACATACATTAATACTGTATTGTGTAGTGCTATACAGATGAAAATAAATGCTGATGTTCAAAATAGCCCTTTCTGTTATTTCACCTCCTTTAGTATAGTTCTTTTTCTGAATTTCTAGTCTTTCACTTTTTATACTGTGTGGTAATGATATTAGAAGGAGAAGACGGCTAAACCACAATGACTTTAGGAAGATGCATCTATGTCACAGCTACTGCAGTATAGTTTTGGAACTGCTACCATATGGGCAGAGCACAAATGGTTTGGTTTTACTCATGACAGACCGACTATCTGATAAACTGAAAGTACAGATATAACTGCTACTGTAGCCACCCCCAAAGGTTTAAAGCCTTATTAATGGGGAAACAAAGGGTGAAGAAATTATAAGGGCATTATATCAAGACATGCCTTTCAGCACATTCATTTTTTACTCATTTTTATCTTTTATAAGTAAACTTTATTAGTTTATGCATGACTCATTCCAAAATTATGTTTGATATACACCAAACATGCAGCTGCCAAGGAAAATAATTATTCACTTACCAGACAAATGAATAAATTGAATAAACAAATCGATCTTTCCACTCACATTTTATTTATTTATTTTACATTTGTTAACCGGGGGGGGGGGGAGTGTCTGACTGAGCCGAAAAGGCTGTTTTTCAGCAGAGGCCCAGGGAGAAAAGCTCCACAAAGAAAAATTACAGACACATTTAGTTATTTAGACATAATCAGTATACACACAAATTACAAGAGACATGTTTTTACAGTGGTAGGCGGCACATCAACAGTTACAGTACAGAGAACAAACAAAAAAATATTAATTTTAAAAATAAAGGTGATTAATAGATGTGTGGTGTACAGCTGAAATTTGGAACACAGGTAGACTACATACATAGTACACAGGTACAGTACATACATTGTAGATTAGCCAGTGTTTGTGAGTAAGATTTTATTTATTTATTTTATTTTTATTTTACATTTGTTGACCGGGATAGTCCGACTGGATGCATGTCCATTTTCAGCGGAGGCCTGGGGAGAAAAGCTCCAAGGGTAAGCAGATACAGCATTACATAATACCAGCATTACATATTGCAAACAGACTATTTACAGAGATTACATAAGTAAGCAAGTTAAACAAGTTCCACAGGTTACAGTTAATCCTGAGCATATATCAGGATTAAATTAAATTACACAGTAAACTGGTTAACGGATTTTTACACATTCTAGAGAGAGTTAGCCAGGCCTGATACACTGACATAGCCAGTTAAGTGACAAATGTTGTTTGAGTCTAGTTTTAAATTGACCTAAGGTGGAAAGTAAGGTAATATCAGCTGGAAGAGAGTTCCAGGATCTACTTACAGAGTTTGCAAAGAGAGAATCACCTGCTGTGTTATTAATTTTGCTAGTCTGAATTAGTAGTTTGTTAGAGGATCGAAGTGGTCTAGGATTGTTATAGGGGGTGATAATATTTTTAAGTGCAGGAGTATTGTCCAGATTATAGAGGATTTTATAGGCCATAATCAGTTGGTTATACTGGATTAGGCTGGGTAGTTCAAGCCACCTAAGCTGATTTAGATTGATGCAATGATGTGTCCTAAAAGGCAGCCCAGTGGCAAACCTGGCAATGTGGTTGTAGCAAATTGAGATTGTTTGTTAAGGACAGTCTTGTTTAAATTTGACAGTAGAGGGGATGCATACAGAAGGCTTGAAAGAAGGTGAGAGCGAGCTATGGCAATTTTAGCTGGAGGGGTTAGGAAGGCTTTTATTCTGTAAAGTGACCCTAGTTTTTTATTGATGGTTTTGATAGTTTGGTTAACATGTAGGTCAAATTTTAGATTATTGTCTATGATGACACCTAATAGTTTTGTAGTTGGGTCAGGGGAGGTTATTGTGCCATCATTTGATTTTATAGTAAAGGTGAAAGCGGTAGACCTACGTGTTGGTGAAAATAACAGCATTTTAGTTTTTTTTGGGATTTAGGATCAGACGATGTTCAGAAAGCCAGTTTTCTATTGTATTAAAGGTGGTCTGGGTAGCTGATCATAACTCTACTGGAGATGTGGCTGAGCAAATCAGAGTAGAGTCATCAGCATTTTGGATACAGCTGACTTTTGGGATGACAGTATAAAGGTCGTTAATGAAGATGGAGAACAGCGAGGGCCCTAGTATAGAGCCTTGTGGTACTCCAAGGGTGTTAGGTAGAAGGTTAGAGAGTTTGTTCTGTCAGAGGACAGCCTGCTGTCGACCACTCAGGTAGGATTGAAACCATTGGAGGGCTCCAGTATCTAGACAGAATGATCCAAAAAGAGGGCTGAGGATATATAATTATTGTTGCGATTATGGTTTATGGTGTTGGTAAAGGCTAGGAGAGCTGAAGTAGTGCTGTGATGAGGACGGAAGCCATGCCGAGTGTCTGCCATAAGGCGATTCTGGATTAGGTGGTGCATGAGTTGTCTATGAATACATTTTTCCATAATCGTTGCAAGTGGAGAGAGTATAGCTATTGGCCTATAATTGAAAACTATTATCAAGTACTCTAGATTTAGTATGTATATGTTATCCGCTTTCACTAGCCGGGGAGCAATCATGGCACTGCCAACTTTGCTTGAGATGTTGCCTGATGAGGTCTTTAAAGGAGGCTTTGAATGATGTGTTTTGAATGCTAGTAGGGACAGAGTTCCATTTTTTAGCCGCTGAACTACTACATAACGCATCTCCAAAGCTATTGTAGCTGTTGGTGACTTCTAGTAGTAGTTTGCTTGATGATCTAAGAGGCCTTTTGGCTGAGTGATGTTGTACTAGGTTTTTGAGAGCAGGACACTTAATGGGGAGGTAATAGATGACAGAGGCAGAGCTGATTGTAGGTTAGGAGGTTGGGAAGTTCAAGCCAGTGGAGCTGCCTCAAATCAGTACAGTGATGAGTTCTACATCAGCAATTTGCAGCAAAGTGGGCAATTCTGTTATAGCTGTCTTCAATTTTGCTTAGTTCAGTTTTGTTGAGATTAGTCAGAATGGGAGATGCGTAGAGTAGGGTGGATAGACGTTGGGAGCGAGCAATCGCTGATCTTGTGTTGTTGGTAAGAAATGGTTTGATACGGTAGAGTGACCCCAGTTTGGCATGTACTTTTTTAATAGTTAAGTTGAGATGACGATTAAATTTTAGGTGGGAGTCTATGGTTATTCCCAATAGCTTAGCCTGTGCCACTGGAGCGACTGGCGTAGTATT
The DNA here is from genome assembly GCF_019279795.1 of Protopterus annectens. Lineage (NCBI taxonomy): Eukaryota > Metazoa > Chordata > Ceratodontiformes > Protopteridae > Protopterus > Protopterus annectens. Next base: position 501,927,820 of record NC_056731.1, on the reverse strand, counting down.
TGTGGAGTAGATAGTGAATTGACTGTTAGTGTTTTTGTTAGAACTGGTTATAATCATAAGCTGAGTTTTCTTTGGATTGAGTATAAGTTGGGCTTTGGTAAGGTAGTTTTCAATGTCAGAAAATGCTAGTTGAGTTGTTTGCAGGTGGGTGGGAATGTTTTGTGCAGCACAGATTAAGGTAGTGTCATCTGCATATTGAATGATAGATATATGCTGTGTGGAGGTATGGAGGTCATTTGTGAAGACTGTGAATAGTAGCGGTTCTAAGATAGAACCCTGTGGGACTCCTATAGTTATGGGCAGCTGAGGAGAGAGAGAGAGAATTTTCCCATTTCACAGCTTGGTACCTGTCAGTTAAGTAGCTTTGGAACCAGGCAAGAGTGGAATTTGATAGGTGATATTGGTTTAGTTTGTTTAGCAGGATTTGGTGTGAGACTGTGTCAAATGCTTTGGACATATCCAAAAAAAGAATCGACACCTGTAGGCCTTCATTTTTGAGATGGTTTACTGTGTCTGTGAAGCACAGGAGGGCTGTAGTGGTACTATGGCCTGGTCTGAAACCATGCTGAGTAGGTGACAGGATGATGCTGTCTAGGAGATAGTTTATCATCTGGGTATGGGTGCATTTTTCTAGGCTTTTGGTCATGTGGGAGAGTAAAGCAATGGGTCTGTAGTTATTAAGTTCAGTGGAGGTCCCGCCTTTATGTATGGGTGTAACATAGGATATTTTCCAGAGTTTGGGCACATAGTTTTCAACAATTGATCTGTTTATGAGAGTGGGATAGCAATAGCATCTGCTGTGAGTTTCAAGTAATAGCTGGGGAGTAGGTCGGCTGCTGTTGATGAGGTTTTTAGTTTGGAGCGCATGCTTTTGATTGAAGTGGTGGAAATTGTTTTGAGGGTAAAGCTTGTATTAGTGTTATTTGTGTTGGGGGGGGGGTAGTGAGGAAGGAACTGTCCTGTGATACTAAGGTTAGAATTTAGTTCACAAAGTGGGAGATGAATTGTGTTTCGATGGGAACTTTAGTGTCAGGGGTGGTTGGTTTGGGGGTAGCCTTTTGGGTGGATTTTAGTAGCTGGTTTACATTTTTCCTAAATTTTTGGGGGTTGTGTTGATATTTAGTTTGTAATGTTGTGTAGTAGGATTTTTTTTGTCCAGCCTAATGCATTTTTTTGCATGGTTGTACAGTTCATGGTACTTAGTTAGGCTTTGTGTGTCTTTGTTTTCTTGATAGTAAAGCTAGGAAGTGTCTCTGGACTTGAGGATTTGTTTGATTTCTTTACTGAGCCAGGGGTTTGTAGAGGTTCTAACCTTGATTTTGCGCAATGGAGCAACAGTGTCTAGGTGTTGTAGAAATGTTTTGTTGAAATATGCTACAGTCTGGTCAAGTGGGAGGGTTTTTATGGGAGTCCAGTCACAATTACAGAGTAAAGTGTTGACGACCTCAGGAGAGAATTTTTATTGTGTTTCTAGTGGATATATAGTTAGTGGTTTTGCATATGCTTGTTCTACTATGTATAAAGTATATTATGTTGTGGTCACTTAAGGTGTCTGGGAGACTGCCTGTGTGAGGGTACAATGTGGGGTTGTTAGTTAGGACCCAGTCAAGGATGGATTCCCTTCTAGATTTTTTATCGCATCTAGTTGGAATTTGGACTAGCTGCTGGTAGCCATGGAGATTTATTAGATTACCTGGTGGTTCTGCTATACAGGTGAACCAATCTAGGTGGAAGTCCCCCAGAATAAGGGTTTCTTGTGAGTATGTGGAAGAACACCAGGATAAGAAGTCTTCAAGGCTAGCAGGTGTACTGCCAGGTGGAATATAGATCACACTTGTGGTGATGACCTTTTTAGGGTGAAGTTGAAGTTGTGAGATAAGTATGTCCCAGTTACTGGGGGAGGGGTAGGAGTTTGGTAATTGATGGACAGTTAAGTTGGACTTGTACAGTAAGGCAGTTCCACCCCCTTTACAAAGTGGTCGGTCTTGTCTAATAATATTGTAGCCACTAGGGAGAACGTCTGAGTTAGCTATGTTTTTATTTATGCAGGTTTCTGTTAAAGCAACTATGTCTGAGGTGTAGTGTGCTATTGTGGCCTGGAATTCAGGTATTTTATTTTTGATACTTCTAATATTAATATTTAGCATAAAAGATGGTTGGTTTTGCTGCTGTTGTTGATTTGCCCAGGGATGAAGAAAGTGGGAGTGTTATGTTATGACATTTGTGTTGGACAGGATGAATTTGGGCCTGGGTTGGGGTGGATATCCCCACTTATGGTGAGCCTGGAGTTAAAATGGTTATACAGATGTTGAGTTTGGTGAGGAGTGTGAGAAAGTATTGTGTTTTTTGGAGTAGGAATGACAGCATATGTGTTTCGTTCTGAATTGGTCCGTTATGTAGTTCTTGAATAATTGCGGGCAGATATTATTATAATGTGTGGTGTCTGTATATGAGAGTGCATAATGTAGTGTTGTGCTACTAAGTTTAGGGATATTGTTAGAGTGATAACTTGTGGTGTTGTAAAGAATTATGAGAAGACAGACTAGACTTAGTTGTGTAATAGTAATGGTTAGAAAGTTTAAGTTGATTCTAGGTGGGGGGTCTGAATAGGAATTATAGGGGTGCACTATATGTGGATGGGAAAGTAGTGTGGGTGATGTAAAAAATGCCTAGTGGGAATGAGAGTGATTGGGAGTATTTTGGGTGGAGCAAGTTGGTGTGGTATAATGTGATATGACTGGAAGAGCTGTGATTGGCGGAGGTGATGTGAGGGTGAGTTGTGGGTGTGGCTGTGATTACTATAAATGTAGAGGTAGTGGGGGTGGGAGGGAATAGGGGGCAGGGTGATTGGAGTGGGGCAGAGCCCACCAAGGTAAGAGAAAAAAGTAATTATTACTTTACAAATCTGAACACCAGAGTGGGGCAGAGCCCACCAAGACAAGAGAAAAAAGTAAGTATTACTTTACAAATCTGAACACTTTAAACAAATTTGTGAGGTCTAATGGCTTACCAGCAAGCAGAGTGTAATTGCTGAAGAGCACTTGTGTCCTGGTGGGAGACTAGAAATTTAAAGATGCTTCCATGCTCAGCAGGATTCTAATATAGACTTAGTATTGGGGGAGGGAGATAGCACAAGGGGTGTAAACCAAGTGGAATGCAAAGAAACCAGAGAGGCGATCAGTAGAAATCAGTGAAGGCCTCAGAGGGGGTAAGTAATAATTCAAACTACCTGTAAAGTGAAGGAGAGAAGAGACAGCAAAGTTTATTACTGTTGCTCATTAGTAACCAGTTTGTGCACAGATTAGAGTAGTGAGATACATTAGCAATGAAGGGGTATGTATAGAGATGCAAATAAACAGGTGGACCTCCAAGTGATATAAACTAAGGCAGAAAGCACTGAGAGGGCTGCTTGATGGTTAATTTAGTCACAGGGATGTGAATTAAATGTATACTGTCTATTGGACAGTTAGGATTACTGTACTAGTGGTGGGGTGGGGGCACAAGGCTACAACAGTCAGTTTTATTAGCAAGCTGAGAACTACTAAGAAATACTGCTAATGTAATAGCTTTACTCTCATAAAACATACAAGTAGAATGCCTGGGTGGACTGACCCTGCTCTTGAGGCTCAAAATGTATATCCTTGTTTAGTTTGCAGTACTGATTCCTTCTTATACTGTATGGGTGGAGTGGTAGCCGCAGACTGCAGATTTGCTTGAGTGTGCTTTGAAGAGAGAGAGAAAAAAGAGAGGATGGAGCTAGTAGAAGGAGACAAAGACAGGTGAAAGGAAGTAATGAGGAGATAGGAGGGTGTAAAAGATACAAGTCTGAGGATAGTGTGGATAAAGCAGGAGAATAGATGCTACTGCTACAGTTTGAGAGTGCTTCAACAGTAACCACATCACAGTGCCATAACTTAGTTTGGAAACAGGTTAATAAATCATGCACAATACATTTATCAGCCAATTATCCTGTGCATACAAGAAAAAGGAAAATGAACACAACAGTACAGCTGAAGCAGTAGCAGAGACAACTGTAGTGCTAAGTCAGTAAATACAGTTTCTAACTCCAAGACTAGGTCAATTAGATGTCAATTACAGTTATAACAGCAGTTTTAGTAGCATAGAGACAACATAGCTGCAGTGGTAGTGTCAGTAAAAACACAATTCCTGAATGACAGAATCAACCAGTTAAATAAACAAATAAGCAGATCAGTAGCCAGGAATCAGAAAAATGAATACTAGTTGTATAGATCCAAATACAGCAAAATGTAAGTATTACTTTACAAATCTGAACACTTTAAACAAATTCCTGAGGTCTAATGGCTTACCAGCAAGCAGAATGTAATTGCTGAAGAGCACTTGTGTCCTGGTGGGAGACTGGAAATTTAAAGATGGCTCCATGCTCGGCAGGATTCTAATATAGACTTAGTATTGGGGGAGGGAGATAGCACAAGGGGTGTAAACCAGGTGGAATGCAAAGAAACCAGAAAGGCAATCAGTGTAAATCAGTGAAGGCCTCAGAGGGGGTAAGTAATAATTCAAACTACCTGTAAAGTGAAGGAGAGAAGAGACAGCAAAGTTTATTAAGGTTGGGAGTGTGTCTTTACATTGATTTGCTGATTAGTAACCAGTTTGTGCACAGATTAGAGTAGGGAGATACATTAGCAATGAAGGGGAATGTATAGAGATGCAAATAAACAAGTGGGCCTCCAAGTGATACAAACTAAGGCAGAAAGCACTGAGAGGGCTGCTTGATGGTTAATTTAGTCACAAGGATGTGAATTAAATGCATACTGTCTATTGGACAGTTAGGATTACTGTACTAGCGGTGGGGTGGGGGGGAGACACAAGGCTACAACAGTCAGTTTTATTAGCAAGCTGAGAACTACTAAGAAATATTGCTAATGTAATAGCTTCACTCTCATAAAACATACAAGTAGAATGCCTGGGTGGACTGACCCTGCTCTTGAGGCTCAAAATGTATATCCTTGTTTAGTTTGCAGTACCTTCTTATACTGTATGGGTGGAATGGTAGCCGCAGACTGCAGATTTGCTTGAGTGTGCTCAGCAAGCAGAATGTAATTGCTGAAGAGCACCTGTGCCTTGGTGTGAGAACAGAAATTTAATCATTTATGACTAGCTGCAGTTCAATTTTGCAGCATTTATTTTTATGTATTTATTTTTTTTACATAGGTGTGGATACTCTTTCAAGGACTCTTTTCAGCCACAACCCGGGCTACACAGAATAACAATGACATAAATCAAATGAACATGCATGAACATGGAGGAAATGTACAGCCTTTAGCCCACAAAGAGAGTGTGCGTAGAACAAAGGAATATATGTGAACACAGACAATATAAATCCTTATATCAAAGCACAAAACCAAAAATAAATTGCATATATTCAGGTAGTACTTTGCTAATATTAATTCATTAAGCAGTTATCAGTCATGGCTGTATTCTAGATAAGGCTCTCATTGTTGTCTCCTTGCCTTTAAGGGTTAACCTGCATCTTTGAAGCATTTACATTTGTTTTCTGAAAACAGATGATCTCAGAGTTTTTTCTGAGGGACAAAAGTTTTTCATTAGTCCCAATCTCATCAGGTATTTCATTCCTCAATGATGGCACTAACTTGAAGAAAGATCTTTCAGAGGTTACCAGTGTAAAGGATGTTTTGTGCAGTAGGACATTGCTTCTCAGCGAATAAACTTCTTCTCTGGTTTGCAAACTGCCTAGATGTACTGGGTATTGGCCTTCATTAAGCAGCTTGTATATTGTGTCTAACCAAACCACCTACAGATATTCAATGTTAGTCCAGTACCTACCTGTTCATAAGGAAGTTGATCCTTAAACTAAAAACTACTTCCATAGCTGTAGACCAACTACAATCAGACTACCTAAAAAGTCTGCAGAAATCATAGCCTTCCCTATGTCCATACTAACAGGTCCATAGCAGAAAGATACATTCCATCAATGGGGAAAAAAATCTTACATCATACCACTGCACAAAGGAAGCACATCTATAGAGTTTAATAACTAAAGACCAATAGCAATTCTCTCCACCTCTCCAAAATATTAAAGAAATGCATCCTGATGCAGTACCTAACCTCAAATAACCTGCTCTCAGAAACACAGCATGGCTTTAGGCCCCAGCACAGCATCACTACTGCTCTACTACATTTTACCAATATAATAAACCAACATAGAAACAGTGGTCAGCTTGTGTCTACCAAGTTCTTAGACTTGTCAATGGCATTTGATACTGTCTCACACCAGCAATTTCTCATTTTCCTCTCCTCAATAGGACTTTTACAACACTCCTTGATGTGGTTTCTTAGTCACCTATCTGGAAGGCAACAAACCTACTAATCTTTTCAACCAGTTACTACAGGTGTCCCTCAGGGCTCTATCCTGGATTCTCGCCTATTTAATATATTTATTAATGACCTCCACACTGCCACTCACCATGCTAGTTTAGCTCAGTATGCAGACAACTCGGCATTAATATGTGCACCCTCAAAAATAAATAACTAAGACATTACCCAAAAATCTTTCTCCTTGTAGAAACTTGGGTCAAAGAATTAAACCTGCTACTCAACACCTTAATGCTTTTTACCTCAAAAAGTCATCAAAATCAAAAGCAATCTATTACCATAAAGTACATATACCAGCAAATAGTGCTGTCACTGAAACCGTAATTCACAATAAACCTGTAGGTGTTATAATAGATGACAATCTTAAATATGACCAGCATGTACTGTGCAACATTAAATCTACACACCATAAACTAGGCTCCTTTTATAGAATCAATAAATTCCTTACCGATACTGCAAGACAAGCTCTAGCTACCACCTTCTTAGTGCCAGCTTTCTTACATGCCACTCCTATCCTAATAAACTTAAGCGATACTCAGAAATAATCTTGCCTCCTGCTACAATAAAACAGCTATATTTGCCACCAACCTCCCTCATAGGAACCACCACGGTTGTAGCTGAAAGCAATGAAACTGGCTTGAACTACACAAGTACCTAACATATTCACAACTAACTACAGTACACTAACTCATCCATTATCCAGAAAAATGCCCTGCACTACAAAACATATTACTGACCTACTATCCAGCAAGGGACCTCCACTCTAGTAACAAATTCTTATAACTTACAAATAAGTCAGATAATGTTGCAGGAGGCTTGCTATACTCCCACTGTGTTGCTCTGGGATAGTATCCCTACACAAATAAAACTCTCCAACAAACTCAACAGATTTAAACCACTTAAACAACATCTTAACCAATGCTGGTCCTGCACATGCTCATCACAAGGTTAAGACTTTGCGTTCACTGTACAATACTCTCCAAATAGTTTCCTTAAACAGACAATTCAAACTCTCACTGAAATGACAAAACTATTTTTGTACACAACTGCTGCCTGTACAATGCACTAAGTTGCACATGGACTTTCCCTTTAGTAACGTCCACCTGTGTAATGTTAGAATGTATAAATGTAAGTACTGTTTGTGTTCGAATGTAAACAGAAATGTAACTAATCTGTGTTTAGTACGATGCAACGTAAGGAAATGGAACTTTTCTCTCTGGGCCTCTGCTGAAATGGGTATTACCCAGTCGGGTGTTCCTGGTAAGCAAAGACAAATAAATAAATAAAAACAAAAATAAATGAATATTAATGTATTAAGAAGGAGTGAGACTGTAGCTGAGACTTTAAGCCATCGGCTGGAGTTCAGACTGAAGCAGTCGTGTTTACCATTACTTGCCAAGTACATAAACCATAACAATCCAGTCCTCCGAAGTTGGCAGCACTGAGCTGTTTTGAGCAGAATGTGTTTTAATAATGGGGAGGCTGTGTTCTGAGCTGGGTAAAATTAAATTTATGGCAATGGCATAACTGGCCTCCCCACTCAGGAAGCCAGCCATTCTATAGGCGGCACCGAGCTGCTGCAGTACCTTGGTTACTTGAGCATCTACGTGTGTGTGAGAAGAAAGATTTTGGACCAGTGGGAAGTGACAGGTACAGCAGAGTTTTGAGATCAGTAATAGAAAGGTTTTCTGCTAAGTGTTCTCTTTCCTTCCCTCCACTTTCGTGTTAGGACATGAATAAACAAATCTTTGTGGGTTCTGTTCAAGCAGTTTTATTATATACAAACACATTACTATTGTTGACTATAGACTGTAACTTAAGTAACTTATATAAAATTAATGACTATGATCATGCATGCTCACTCCCTAGCTGCTTGTACAAAATGGCACTAAGGTTGTGCATGTGTGCGGGTTATATATGTGCATGTACAGCCTCAGATACTTCTTAAAGATATAAGCACACACACTTTACACTCTGATTTACACCCCCTCCCCCAAAAAAAAAATGACTGGAGTTTGTTGGTATCAACTGCTAGTAATTTTAGAATAATAAAATAAAAACTTTAAAAAAAAAATGCGTGCTAACAAGTGAAGTTGAGAATGCTTTTTGGTAAGTTGTTTCTGGTTAATTATTTCATGTCCAGTCCTTATGAATCTTTGTGATACATTTTTCTGGAGCACAATGACTTAAACTTAATTTTATTTATCAGTACACATTTTTTATCAGTAACAGTACTTTAATTCAAAAGGCTATACTTTAACAAGAAATCCTCTGAGTGGTCACTCATATGGTTCATTATAAGTATTGTCCTAATGCATATTTCCACAAGTATCTATAGGCTTTAAAGAAGTAATAAAACAGGCTTTCATATGAGTGCAGATCTAAGATGAATGCTCTCAGGTAAACCAAACTGATTTTCTATGCACTGTTCTTGCTTTCTAGCACACTTCTTAACTTGTTAGTGCATTAAGTCTGGTCAGAACCTAAAATACCGGGGACAAAGGTTCAAAATAGGGACAGATTTTAAATATTTCTCATATAAACATAAAAAGTTGCTAGAGTAACATAATTTCTGTTAGTGTGCATTTTCTGAAGGGTATGAAGTCTAAATCTAAAATGCATGTCATTATTTACTGACAACATCCCTGAGTGATTTGCCAGAATACCACAACTTTTATGAAGAAGAAATCAAACGTTTGACGCAAAAATCAGGATATTTTGCAAAATTCTGGACAGTTGAGAGCTATGCCTCCCTCATATGTAATTTATGGTTATCCATTCAGTGAGTCTGGTCCAACACTATTCTATCCAGATGGTACAGACAGCACAATTACTTGTACAGTTTGCACAAGTCATTGAAATATTCTTCCCTTTGCAGCCCATGTTTGGCCTGTGAGCCATAGTTACCAGAGCCATTCAAATAGTTAATGATCCAAAACAAGGGCTGTTCAGAAAGCAGTGGTAGAACACAGGTGACATCTAGCCCCAAGCTACTTTATCCACATCATCAGGAGATAAAGAATAAAACTTTTTTTTCATTTAGTCATGTTGAATAGTTGCACTCTAAGTCAAGAAATTTATCAATAAATTATATTTTAGTTGGCAACACTGTACATTAGTCACTATCTCCAGTACGTCCACACCCTCCCCCCACTCACAGACATACACACCCACACACACTTGTTATAAACTTAATATATTAATTGATGCAGTTAATGTTTAAAAAAGTCTGACATAATGATCAATTTATGTTGGCATCAAGCTACATAATATTGTGAAGCCCCTGGTGATCAAACCAATTGGCTATGAAATGACAATGAGATCAAAACTAGAGTAATTTTAGAAAAGAAAGATGATACATTCTTCAAAGAAAGACTGCTAACACATGCAGAATCAGCCGAATACCTCATATTCATTCTAAGGAGGTAAACAAACGTAAATGAGCACTAAGTAGCAAACTAATGTTGAGTTGCACTTCTGAATCAAAAAAGTCAGAAAAAGTAGCTACAGAGCTCTTTGAACTATAAATCCAGTCTTCATAGATTTTGCATTCTGATTTCATTGAAGACAAGTTATTGAAGGAAATAACCTGTCAACATATATAATACTGCTCATGCACAAGTCCATTTTGATGTAAAGAACATTGCATAAGAATTAAAAAAAAATTAAAAGGTATTATATTTATAAAGGCATATCCATCTAAGTACAATATCACATTCAGCATAACAAAATTTTGTCAAACTGGGCAGGAGAGACACAGGCTCATCTGATGACTAAGTGTCATATACACAGTTCTTTCAAATATGCAGTAGGCAACACACATCTGAGTCTTTAGAGAAATAATTATGGTCAAAAATGTGCTGTGAAATGCTTTTATTATCATCATACATAATGTGTAACTAATTATTTAGTTATTTCAGACAAGAAAATACCGAGCAGGCAGCCCTGCAGAATACCCATGCATTTGCACTAGCAGACATTTAATTAGATTAAACATTTCATTGAGTGTGACTGTTTTGAGGATAAGTTACAATACATTTCTTTATTGTGAGTTTTTCATCAACATTATATGTCTTGAGAACATTTATGGAAACATTGCATATAAACACTGACTTTCTTGAAGGAAAGGAATGACATTCATTGGATGCCAAAGGTGTCTTGTCTTACAACCGGAATGTGATATCTGCAATCTTATACTGTAAAATTCCAAAAGCTGTGTAAAGCTATGAGAAGGTGGCTACCTTGTTTCTCAGAACAAGTGGAAGTCCTTTCAGGAACACTCCTGGGTTTGAATCCCTTAGGCTCCAATTGTTTATTGTGTGACTCTTAGCCTATTAACCAAACAGTGCCCTGGGAACATTGCAAAATTAGAGTGGGCTCATTTGTCTCCTTGACCACATGGACCATATGCCATGTACCTACTGGTAAGCTGACCACATAGACCACATGCCTTGTACCTAGTGGTAAGCTGACCACACAGACCACATGACTTGTACATAGTGGTAAGCTGACTCTGAAGTAAAAGCAATAGCGAGTTCCTAAAATTATAGCAATGGCTAGAGCATGGCTTTGTAACACATTTGATGTTATGGAGAAAAATTGTTTTGCCTTTTTGATAAGTCATTTTATAACTAATAAGGATGAAGGGTCCTGCCTGACAACAAAACCCAATAGCTGTATCTCCTGCCAAAATCTGCATTCTAAGATCACAAGTGTGTAATTGTTTAGTGAAAGCACACCAAATCAAGAAGACCAAGTGAATGTTGGAAATAGTTGCTAATATCTTAAGTATCTGTAACTAAAACCCTTTCACTTGCTTCATATCAATATTTGATATAGTTTTCTACAGTAAATAATTGTCCATTACATGTACACACTGGTTCATCCTTTGAAAGAAAAAAAAAAGCCACACTTTTCAGGAAATTTTATTTTTTACCTGTTAAAACTTGATGAGTCATTTCTATATGGTTTATAATGAGGATGAAAACCGCACTATATCAGCAAGAAGTATATAAACTACAAAATTAATCTTCATGCCTTTACAAATTAGATATTTGAGATAAGATAATGGGGCACATATTCATTGCATCTCATCCCTACAAAAACATTGGTATGTGCCTGTTAAGTCTAGAAAAACATTAGTTTGGGATAGTTTTTGGAATAAGAAGTGTTCACACTTCAAAGTACTCTTTGCTGTATGCTCACTTTTTAGGTCTCCAGATTCTGAAAAAGTATTGTTACGTCAGAGTGTGGACACCTAAATTTCACAAAATTCTGAATTATTCCTCTTACCCCACGAATTATTGTCCTTGAGCACAGTTAAATATTTATCAGATTGCATGGGACTGCACGAGTACTAATCAGTGCTTGCCCCGGGGGGGGGGGGGGTGGCCTCAGATATATGTATATTAACAATTCTGACCGTATTTGGATGGTTTCAACCCAAAATAGTTTTGTTGGTTTGCATTTTTGATAGAAAGCCACTTTCAAAAGTAGTGTTTAGAAAAATGTGATTCACCCACTCTAATTTCAAATGTGTGTTCTAATTCAAAATATCTGGGCACCAGTGATTTAAAGTTTACGACTTAAAATTGATTTGTTTTTAGATAAGTTGCTGAACATATGTTGTAACATTTGGGATCAGTACTGCAAATCATGTAAGTGTATGTTCTTTTCAAATCTATTATAAAAATAATTTTGTGAAACTGAAAATTAGTTTAGCTTTCACAATGCAGAATCATTTTCCAGACAAAGACCATATTTTTGCAACTTTACTGTTATGGAATAAGTTGAAAAAGCTTACATAAAATTACTGAAAACATTTGATGTCAATTTATAGTAATACAATATGGCAGGTAATTCATATTTTATGCAGTAAATCAACTAATAAACAATAAATAATAGAACATAACATTGCAGTTCAAATAATAAAACAGCAGGCTAAAGTATGGCTAAATATATGAATTAACAACACCCCTACCACTTTGCCATTTTATTTATTTTTATTTATCCTTTGTTGACCAGGTTAGTTAAATAGGCCAGTATTCTCTTTTCAGGGGACACCCGGGGTGGTATTTATAGTACTCGAGGAAATTTGGTCAAAGCATCTGGAAACTTTTAAATTGCTGACATTACACTGCAGTACATAAAAAATGTTTTACATATTTACAAAATGTACATATTTTCAGGCTTATATATACATATATGTATATATATAAAATATATTTTTTACTAGTTAGAATTGTTCTTATAACATTCTCATTGTTATGCTTCCGTAATTCACCTCCCACTTCTTCTTCCACAACCATTAATCTGATTTTTCACAATATATCTGCAAAAATCTATTTCAAATTAATTTAAATTTCAATATTTCATTCCAAAAAATACTACATAAAATAAATTCTTACCTACCCTTCTGACATTCTTTTTTCTTGTTCTTACATACATAATCATATATATATATATATATATATATATATATATATATATATACCACTATCAACTTTACAATCACATCCAACAATGGTACTAAAATAGCTCCCGACATAACCACCAAACTTCTAGGTGTAACAATTGATAATAATCTTAACTTTGACACACATATTAACCTAATTATTAAATCAGTTAATAAAAATCTTGGTTCCCTTTATAGACTTAAACCCTTTCTCACAGCTTCATCTAGGTCTACTATCGCCCAAACTCACCTACTTTCCACCCTTCTCTATGCCTCCCCAATTTATACAAACCTCTCCAAAAGCAATATCAACAAATTGGTAACACGTTATAATAACATAGCCAGATTTGCCACTGGATCCCCATTTAGAACCCATCACTGCCAGAATCTCAAACAACTAGGTTGGCTGGAATTGCAAAGTCAACTTCTTATACAGCAACTTACAATTATTCATAAAATTGTGCATCATCCCACAAATACTCCCATACTCTGTAAGCTTATTAGCCCATACAAAAATCTAACAACGCTTCGATCTGCCAATAGGGTACTAGTATCTACCTTAAAAGCCAACAGCAAGTCTGGGGACTTCCTGTTCACTAACTCTGTTGGTAACATTTGGAACAAGCTTCCAACTGAACTAGCATCCCTTTCATCCACTCCACTGTTTAAAAAGCAACTAAGAATCCCCCTAAATTCACAATGGTTATGCCCTTGCAATAATCCTGACTGACAGTATTCACCTCATCCATGGCTATTATACCTCTCACTGTTGCTTTGTTTTTTCTCTCTATTAATCTACTAAAGAAATACAATTCCTATGGAACCATTATGTAGATAGATATATATATATATAAAAAAAAAAAAAAAAAAACCCTAAACAGCTTTGTGTATCTGGTTTGTATAACTATCAGTGACTTGCATATTGCTTAGCATGTAATCACTTTATAATTTTTGGTAATGTCTTGGAGCTTTTCTCCCCAGGCCTCCACTGAAAATGGACATATATCCAGTCGGACTATCCCTGTCAACAACTGTAAAATAAAAAATAAATAAATAAATAAAAAAATCAATATTATATGATTAATATTGTCAACGTTGTTTTCTTGACACAACGTTTCACCACTCATTTACATTAAAAAATGTTATGTTCTTCCTCCCCCAAAATAAACAATCTTTCAACTTTCTTTTTCGTATAGTATATACCCCTTTACTAGCAACTTATTTATTACCAGTATCCACAGGAAATCCTGACACTGCGCTATCTTGGTTCACCACATACTTTAATGGCTTTAATAATTTCTTCTGGCAAATTTTCTCATGGATTTACATAATATTGTTTCATCACATTATTATATCAATTCATTCTATCTTTCCCTAAATCATCAATTTGTATTCCCATGTTAGATATTTTTTCTTGGTAATTTTTAATTTTTTCTTTTACATATTTTTCAGTTTTTCTTATTCTCATCATCCCCCAGAACTTTTTGCATTTACATTTAAATACTTTCACTATTAATTTCTCATTTTGTTGCTTTACCTACTTTAATACTCTATACAAGTTTAAAGAAGCAGAATAAACAGCTGGATTTAGTAAAATCAATCCCCCTTCATCTTCCCTCATACATAATATACCTCTTTCACTTAATTTAATATTGAACCATAATTTCCTTTTTCATATTTTTCTGGGATTATATAAACATTTGACATGTATGCTATTATTCCCATTAATACAGGATACACCAGATAAACCTTTTTCCTTAATCTTACTCTGTATGCCCTACACAGAAGACCTGTTTCTTTCATCAAACCCTCCTGTTGCATAATAACTATATTATTTTCACAAATCGTATTCCTATCAAAGAAAATTAATTTATTAAAAATCACACACCATCAATTTAAACCACATCAGCCAAACTTTAACTTCTTTCTTTACTCAAGGTCATTGCCATTTCCTTTAAATATACATTCAGACAAATCAAAACTTCCATCATCCATACTTTGCTCTTAACAGCTACCACTATATCATCTGTGTATGTCAAAACTACTGGAATCACCATCTCCTTTTGCATCACTTAACTAGCATCTTTCATTTTATAAGCTGCTTTACTCACAATCATATTCATTACCAATGCAAACAATATTCCAGTCATGGGATATCCTTGTCTTATACCACACTTCATGCATATTTCTTTACTCAGCCACCCTTTCATTAACACTTTCAAATTATTATTTTGATTTGCTGACATATACACTCTCCTAATTCTATTACCTGTTCCATACTTTCAGTGGTAGCTGGTGACTTCAAATTAAACAGGGCTGCAGGAGACAGCTGAATGGGTGGGGCCGATGGGAAGGGGTGTGGTCAACTAGAAAGGGGTGGGGCTATGTTCAAAACCACAACAACTGGAACTTTAATTAAATACGCTGCCCTGGGTGCCAAACCATCATTACAAGAGTCCAATCAAGACAAATTGAAGTGTAGAAGAAAAAAATATTTCAATACATTGGCTACATGACAGCTTATTTAATATCTAGATGGAAACACAAAGGTTGTGAGGCATGAAAAAATAAATTACTTTTTAAATACATTACTGGAATGCCAGTCAAAATCAAGTATAAAAAAATCAGCACTCAACTCAAACCACTTCTCCTTGCACTGCAGTTCTAGTTATAATTTATATTCAGCTTTATAAAATCACCAAGTAACATGCTGAAAGTAGCAGTCTCTGTGATACTCCCACTTGTAAGAATGTTTTGTATCCAAAAATGACCTGCTGCCTGACAACAACTATCTACTCGTTTCATGGGGAAGACATGATCAAAGTAAAAAATGAACAGCAAGCAAGAAACAAGCTCAAGATAAATTGCTTAAAGAATTACTGCACAAGTTATGGACCACACATGATAGACTGGCATTCTGTTTAGTTTACAGGTAAAGCCTGCAAAGATGACTGCAAGTCTCCAACAAATGTAATGAGCTTCTGAAAATACTGTAATCCTGTCTTTTATTACAAATACTGTCATATGCATTTTAATACCTAAGGCTTGTACGTTATCTAGTTATGTAAATATTCTCTGCATGGCAACAACAAAAAGGCTTTCAATGTTGGTAATTCTTTAACAGTATGCTTATTAAAGCATACTTGCATCTTACAATGTCCAACAAGTTTACCTGATGGTCATTAAAGCATTGCTACTTAAACACAGAGCAACAGGGCACTGTGACAGCATGCATTTTCTGAATAATAAGAAGCATAAATCAACAGTATTAAAATATGACAGAAAACCAGAACATTCTGCAAAATCAAGGACAGATGAAAAGCCACTGTTATACTTGTGTGTACCTTGGATGGGGGAATACTCCGCACACTTACACTGCATAACTGCTCCTTGCCTTGCTACATGGGAGATTGGGGTGCAACAAGTATGTCACAATGAATGTCTCTGGCTGATGGTGATGGCTCTGAAACTCATACCTCTCAACCTCAGAGCAAGAAATCTGGACAAAGCCATACATAGAAGTGGGACACAGGCCCATAAATAAGGACAATTTTTAAATGTAAAGAAAAATGTAAGAATATTTATGATAGAAAATGTAAAAAATTGGACAGGGACCTAGTGGAGTATAGGGAACAACGCTCTTACCCCAAACCCAAGAACAACACCAGGAGACAATACTGGAATAATACTAATCATGTAGGGGGGGAAAACCCTGGGAGTGAGCTGATAACATGGAATGGAATACTGAAGGTGATTATACTAATTTTCAAGGTGCAGTAGGTTGGGGGGTATGTTCTAGACAACCCTTTAGAATTCCCCCCATTGAGGAGGTCAGAGAGAATCAAACAACAGACACCAGTGAATTATCACTACCCCAGGGGGAACAACAGAAAGGGAGGAGATACTAAATTTAAATGTTCAGAATTGTAGCATGGCACAGGATATGCTTGGAGATGGACATATTGTAGTGGAAGGTTACAGACATATGCATCAGAATTTCAGCATATTCAATTATAGTTATTTAGATATGGATCATGTGTACTTTAGCTTGTTTAGTAAAAGACTTAAATTTGTACCAAGTACTGTGAGTAACATCTCCAGTGTCTTAATAGACTTGAAATTATTTTTGAGGAAAAAGAATTTAGAACTTATTATACAAAATAACAGACCTAATGTCCATTTAATTAAGAAAAAGAGCACGTACAATCCACCCCTCTACCCCAGCTCAAGAATTTTGAGACCCAGGTTGAAATGGAGCTCAGACAGAGTCTAAGCAATTTAAGTAGGTATTACAACCTGAGCAAAGAGGAAAATTACTTGTTGAATTCTTTGAGGAAGAATGAGAATGTCAGGGTTATGAAGCCTGACACGGGGGGAGGGGTGGTTATTATGAATAGTATTATGCACTCAGCCAAAATGTTGGACATGTTAAATAATAGATAGATATACCAGAGTGTCTCGCAATAAAATTAATGTTGCATATAGGAAAATTGATTTTATGTTAAAAGAAATGGTTAAGGATGAAGGTCAAGAAGTATATCAATACCTTGTTATGGATAAACCTAAAGTTTCTTCAATTTTTGGTATACCCAATGTCTATAAGGATGTTGATAACCCACCTCGCAGACCAATTGTGGCAGCTACAGGATCTAAAACCTATCCACTAGCCAAATATTTGCACTTGAGGCTAAAAAAAGATTTGGTCTGAGAAGGTGGGCATCCTTAAGGACTCTTGGGATTTTTTGAGAAGTACTGTTGGAAATTTATATCAGGATGATTTAATATTTATTACATTGGACATTCAGGATTTGTTTAATGTTATACCCCATAAGGCAGGACTAGAATGGTTTGAAGAAGCACTCAGAATAAAGGGTAGTATAGATAATGATACCATGGTGGTTCTTATAGAACTTATGGATATAGTGCTTAGACACAATTTCCTGTTTTTTGAAGGTGAGTTCTTCAAGCAGGTAAGTGGGGTAGCTATGGGAGCCACATGTACGCCAACCTAGTCTTATCCACATGGGAGGAGAAATATTTATTTCATTCAGAATACTCACAGTATTGGAGCTATTATAGACATTACCTAGATGACATCTGCATCTTTTGGGTTGGACCCGAAGTGATACTATATGAATTTATTGAGTATATGAATAACACTACAGAATTTTTAAAGTTCACTCATTATTTCTCATGAGACTACAGTATTTAGATGTAGTAGTAGAAAAGGTTCCAGAGAAGAAAATATTTAAATCAAATGTGTATAGAAAAGAGACATTCTTGAACTCCTATTTGTTTTTTTACTAGTGCCCACCCTTTTAGTCAACACGGGGTAATTATAAAAGGGCAAGTTGTTAGGAGTTGCAGAATAACTTCTTTAGACGAGGATTATACTGTAGAAAGTAAAAAACTGAGAAAGATGTTTTCAGAAAGGAAGTATCCTTTGGGTTTAGTGGAAGAAATTGAGAATGAAATTAAGAAGGAGAGGAGAGGTAGATTTAGCCCTATTTTAGGGGTTCCCAAGTTGGTAGTGGGTCAGGAAGCCAACAACGTCCCTAGTGAAATTAATTGGAGCAGAAAATTTGTCTTGAATTTTAGCAGTAATGTTCATTATATTAGGGAAGTTGTTTCTAAGAATTGGGAGAGGTTTGGTAACTATTCAGACTTAGAGCAACTATTTATGGACCCCCTGAAATTCTCTTACAGGAAGGGCAAGAATATTAAGGAAATGTTAGAAAATCTTAAAACAAAAAGGCAAAGGAAGGGCACATACAAGTGTGGTTCTTGCACACAATGTCCTTATGTACTTCAGGGAAACAGTGTGAGTTTAAAGGATAGGAATGAGAAGGTAGAGACCAACACACACTGTAACTGTGATACCACTGGGGTGGTATACATTGATACTTGTAAAATATGTGGTTGTTTCTATATAGGAAAGACAAATAGGAAATTTAAGAGGCATATATATGAAAACCTTAATGATATTAAGAAACAGGACATTAATAATGCCCTCTGCAAACATAGTATGAATTGCACTGAAGCAGTTTTTGCTTTTTTTATCAGTGAAAAAGTGGAACTGGACCCTAGGGGGATCCCTGGGAGACAACTATTGAGTTTAGGGAGCTATTTTGGCAACTCAAATTAGAAGCCAATAGGCTACCCGGACTCAATGATCATGTCTCATTGGCCCCAGTTCTTAAACTCAGGTCTGCTAAACTTTAACTGGGTCCTTTTTAAAAAAAATGTTGGCTTCTGCTAAGACAAGATTTGGTTGAAATTTGTTTAGTTGTACTGTGCTTACAAAACAAGGAGATGGCAGTATTGTTTAGTTTTGTATACCATATCCATTATATTTATAGCATTTTACATGCTTTACTTTTAATTTATTGTATGTATATAGTTAGAATGTTAACATTGTTTTGCACACCAGTCTGTTTTTAAATAGGTTGAAAAATGCATTCCTTTTTGACATTTTGTATATAGTATTGTGAATTTATATTACATTTTTATACTAACATTTATTACTATAGTTTGCTTGTAACTTGAATTTTAGATAATTATAGTTGCTTAGTTACTAATTAGTTAATTTATATTAAAGGGTTTTCAAGTGATTAAATGTTATAGGAAGTAAGTATAAAATGACGGAATTTGGTTTTTATTGTATTTCTGATGAAGTCCTGTACATAGGTGGACAAAAATGCTATTGTTTTGTTTGAAGCGTTAAAACAAGATTACATTTTGCTGCCTTATTCGCCTCGTAGAACTGTGGTTACTGCATTCCCTGTGTGCTTTGGTGTTTTTTGGTTATTGTGACTTTCAAGGCACTATTTCCTCCTTGTTTTTGAGGTTTGACAATTTTTAAATATTGCTCTTATAAACTTAGAAAGATAATAGAATAGTAGTAGGTCTTGCATTAGTATGAAATTTCTGAAGGGTATGAAATCTGAAACTCAATGTTTGGCATTTCTAACTTCAATCTTTAATGATTTGCCATTAATTTGCCAGAAAACCACAATTTTATGAAAAACGGACCAAAAATGTGATGCAAAAATATAAAACTGCCACACAATACAGCTGGAAACCAGTCAAAGAAGGGACACCTTTTTAATATTAGTACTGTTAACTTGAGCAGCTGATAAAATAAGAGAATCTACATGCATTTCTGAAATAAAAGTATTCTAGAACTCTGATCATTACAGTTATTTATAATTGTAAACCCTCCATGTTTTCTTCCAAAATTGCCATTTTGTGGTGGGATTATTAGGAGGAGAGCAACATTTTGAGCCAAAATTGGGGACAGTTGAGAGGTTTGGATATTCCTAATTCTATAAAGTGATTTATTTGCACATACCTCTCAACCTCTTGATGCAAGAAATCTGGACAAGGCCAAATATATTGGGGGAACATACAAACAGTACTAAAAATTGCTCTTGTATAAAGTTAAGACAGTTGATAGAATAACAGGTCTTGCTTTAGCATGCATTTTTCTAAAGGTTATGACATCTGAAACTCAATGTCTGTCATTATTTAGTGACTTCATTCCTAAATGATTTGCCAGAAAACACAAATTTTATGGGGAACAAACCAAAAATAAAAAGCAAAAATCTATTCATTCTGCCAAAATCTGGACAGTTGAGAGGTATAGTTCAACCGGGGCTGTCTCTGAGTTTGCTGCCCTTCCCCCCTCACAAAATCATGGTTGAATGGAGCCTCCCCCCTGCAGCCATTCCAATGTCCCATTCCTTGGTTATTTCGCCCCATTTACCATAAATACTGTAATGAGCATACTGCTTTACTTCTGCAATGATTTGGATTTAAAAGTTTTATTTTGCATTTTACAGCACAAACACTAATAGATATCTTCTAAACAAAGCAATGCAGTCTCACAATGAAAACAGACTTAGCATTAACACTTCTCTGCCCTTGAAACTTACATTCATTGAAGCAGCATTGAAACCCACATTCAAAGAAAATGCATTTTGCCAGTGGCAGATAAAGATTAACTTTGGGCTGTTTTCAAATCATAGGCCCCTTGCACACGAAACATACACATGCTCTTTGATACACCTTCCTGATTGTATTAAATTATATTCCTTGTACAATAAAGACCAGTCGTTAGAGGGCATTTTAAATTTATTGATTTTGAACATTTTTCCAGTAAACAATGAAACAAGATCCATGCACCAATAATGGCAAAACTGCCCAATTCAGAACATTTCCATCATAAAAGTCTACTCAAACTTCTACAGTCCACCAGTATCAGTAAATATGCACAATCTCTGAAGAAGTAAAAGTCATCTAAATAATTCCACATTAAAGAAATCTGTAACTAATGATGAGGTTGCTGCTAGCAAACAACTTTATATTTCATTGTTTCATCTACAAATAAAGTGCTTGTTGCCTTTGAGGAATTAATTGCCTATGTTGCATTAAAAAAATGATAAGCTAGTAATATTGCAATAGGGAATGGATGGAAAACTGATAACAGGTTCATAGTTACTAGGTATCTTCGCCCAAAAAGGATT
>NC_056731.1:501823966-501901466 GCF_019279795.1 Protopterus annectens | reverse complement strand
ACTTCTTCCATAAAGTTTTAATTCATCTAAATTCAAGAAAAACATGTTCACTGGTCTCAAATTCTTTACATTGCAAACAAACACTATCCTTTTTCACCTTATATGACATATTTGCTTTCAACGGGAACTTTTGTATACCAAATCTCCATAAAAAATGTTGACATATGAACATTCTAGCTTGAATTGCTGCAATTAAACAAAACTTTTGATAACACTTTCCATGGGTACACAAAAAATATTTTTTCATCACATTATACCAGTTCCTTCTATTATCTTCTATTTCATCAAGTTTTAGCTTCCAGAAGACAATTTTCTCTTGATAATTATTTATTTCAAAATTAATTCATAACCTTTTCCTTTTATTATTCCAAATATATAACCATTGTTTGTTTAACTTAGATTTCAATATCTGTACTAGTAATGAATCGTCATTACACTTTAAATATTGTAATATCTTAAACAAGTACAACAAAGCTGCATAAACTATATGATTAATCAATCCTAGACTCCCTACTTCTCTATTAATATACAACATACCCCTCTTAACAGGTTTCAATCTAGAACCCCAAATAAATGAAAAAATGATATTATAAACTTCCTTTTCACATGAAACAGGTATACTAAAGACATTTGTCAGGTATGATATACTAGCTAGAAGAACAGAATTAATCAGATAAACTTTCTTTTTAAATGACAATCTTTGAATCGTTTAAACGGAGATCAACGTACAGCACTGAACAATATATTTACTGTTTTCCTAGCTGTAGTACAATCTCAAAGTTGGTTTATTTAATTAGCATGGTGTGTGGGAGGTGTAAAAAATTATTTTTTATTTACATTTTGAAGTTTAAAAACTTTGATCCTGTGGTCTCAGCCATAAGAGATTTGAAGTTTTGAAACTTTGAAATTTAGAAGTAGATCCCTCCATGTTTATAACAACATATTGAATAACATTTCCAAACATTGTTTTCTGTCTGTTGTTTTGTAACATAAGCATAAATTGCAATAATTCTCAAAACCTGATTATTCCATCTTATATCAACAATAGTAAGTCTGCCCAGAATAATTAAAATATCTAAAACTTATACTGTATCCTAATACAAAATTAACTATGCCTGAGCATGTCTCTTTTCTTAAATTCCTGATTACTTTATTTCCCCACCATATTTCAGTCTGACATCTTTCTTCTTTTAAAAATCTAGAATCTTCCAAAATAATATCACTATCCTGTTGTTTACACCACTCAATAATACTTATCATTCGTACTAAACTTTTTAAACTATTACTTTTAAAATTTTAGCATTAAATGTTGACTATCTTAATTTAATTTATCCCTTCCCTTTTTCTTTACTATGACCTTCTATAATTTTTCTTTTTCTTTTCCAAACTCTTTTACCAATCATTTTTTTTTGTTTGACTATATTCCATTATATGTACTCCACATCACTAATATCTGCACCTTCTTCTTCTAATACTACTTTTATTTTATATTTATTTTCTTGCTTTTCTTGTTTACTTTAGGAAATGCCTGTCTGTATTAAATCAATTTGTACACCTATATTTTTTTATTCTTCTTCTAAATGTTTGTTACCTCTGATTAGTCTGAACATCTATATTTTCTGACTCTCTCTCCCTCTCTGTCTCTCTACATTCAGCAACTTTGTCTTCTCACATTTATAAATTTTTAACTCACACATCTTCATATCATGCCCTAATTTCCCACATATATAACATTTTGTTTGTTCACTCTTGCTAATTAAGTGATCAGATTTACCACAAAGAAAACAAGTTTTTGGTTGACCTAAATAAATTCCTTATCATACCTTTATCCCTCTTGACATTAACAATGCCAGGAATGTTCACAATCTTTTCTTTTTCTACATTTAAAATTACAAGGCAGTCCCATGCCCCAGTCCATAAACATCTTTTATCGTATACTTTTGAAATTTCTAATACATCTTTGCATATTTTTAATAAATGTCCTTTTAAAGTCTCTTTCTGTACTTCATTTTTAAATTGCATACATACTTTCTTTTTGTTTCTCTGAAATAAGCCCTTAAAATGTACTACTTCCATGGAAAATAGTCTTTTCTTTTTATATTCTTCTATACATTTTTCCATCATTTGTCCAGATTCAAAAATAATGTCACAGTAAGTCTCTTTATTAATATGTATGAAAGTTACCTTGTTTGCTTTAGTTCCAAGAGATGCAATTAATTCATCCCATACCTTGTACCTGTCCAGTTCAAAAATTTATTTTTTCCTATTCTTACTTTAAATTTCTTCTTCTTTTTTTTAACCCACAACGTCTTCCTTTTCTTTTTTTTTTTCTTGCGGTCTTACTTTCACCAATTCTGCTTGCAGATCATCTTCTCTTTGTACTCTGCCCATGATTTCACCCCAGAAAACACCTTTACCACTTTCTTGTTCACTCATATCTGCTAAATCCATGAGCAAGTCATTTTGCAGACCTCCCAAATGGAGAGTTGTAACAGTTCACACTTGTGCTGAATCCTCTTCAATGAACAGATTTGTTTGGAAAGCTCCTTTGAATTCATTAATGGTACTATTTCCCTTTCTCTTTCCATCACAACATGTAACTCTTGTGAAAGCTCAACTGCTTTAATTTTGCTGCCGATTGATTTCTCTTTTAAAGGCTCACCCGCCTTTGAATCAATGTCAAGATTCTCGACCATCCTTTCTTTTTATTTGTTCAAAACATTTTTGCTCAACTCCTTGCTTTCTCCCAGTTTCACTGAGCCACCTTCCTGCTTGGACTGGAAACAGGAAGTTGAGTGCTCCAGGCACAATCATGCCACCATACACAAAAGAATATGGAACCTTTATTAAAATTCACAAAATACAATATACGCATTCTATATACAAATTTCATAGCTCATGTACAACATTTACAATTATATGCTAATGATGCACACATTTTTAAAATGTTCAGATTTTCAATTCCCCCACTCTTTTTTTCTACAAACAAAATCTTATTTTCCTTCAAGATCTCTGACAATACCCATTTACCATTATATTTTACCTCATTAATTCTTTTATTCCAGATAATCCGCATTATACAAAACAATTTCTCATCTAATCTGTCATGTTGTTTCATATTTTCATAATATCCATATTCATGTCCACATTCATATGTTTAACATTTTTCAATCCTCTAAAACATTCTTTGTCACACATTTCTTCCCACAATTGATGTAAACTTTTACATTTCAGAAAAACACATTCAGCGGTCTCTAATTCCCCACAATATATGCAGATTATATATTTTATTATTTTATGTGACTTATTTGCTTTTACTGGAAGCTTATTTATAGACAACCTCCAGAAAAAAATCTGTGCATTCCACATATTTTTTGCATCTTTTCATTCTTGCTTTTACAGCTTTCACTTTTTTATCTCTTAAATGCTTCCAAGGGTAAATATAATAACATTTTAGCATTATATTTTCATACCATCTTTTCTATGTTTCTTAAATAAGTCTTCCATATTAATATTTTCTATTGATATAGCTGCATTTCTGTACAGGTGATTCCTTTACTTCTTTTTAAACATTCAAGCTTTTCCTAGATTTATTAATTCTTCCCCTATAATCCTTATTAACAATGTCCCTTTTTCCTGCATCCCTGTTGATATTTTAGTTAAATTTAATGAGGCTTTATACACAATTGGGATTATTAAACCCCAACCTCCTTCCTTAATGGTAACACAAAGAATTCCTCTTTTAATACAATTCAAACCAGATCCCCATTTAAATGTAAATAAAACATTCAATAATTCTTTTTCACATTCTGGTGGTATCATAAATATACTTGCTAAATGTGCCAGCTTACTTAATACTACTGAATTAATTAAACATGCATTTTCCCCTAAATGTAAATTTATATGTTCTCCAGAATATGCAAGTGCTCCTTATTTTAAGTATCATATTCTTCCTTTGTGTCACCCATTGTTGCTCACTACCAGACCTTATTACCAGAATTTATATTTCTTCTTTATTAAATGGGATACCTTGTATTTTAATGGAGAACTCCAGTTCTATACTCCTTTCCTGATTAACACTTAAACCTAACACCCTTAGTTCATTGTCAAGTGTCTTAATGACTATGCCCATCCATTCTTTATTTTTAACAACTAATACTAGATTGTCTACATAAGAGAACAACACTGGAATCTGAATTCCCTCTGGTGTACAATATTTAGTTTCCTCCAATGCCAAATTTATCTTGCTAACTATTACATTTATAATTAATGCAAATAAAATACTACTCGATGGACACCCTTGCTTAATACCATTCTTGATTTCTTTTGTCTCACTTACCGTAATATGGTTATCAAAACTTTAAAAGTTAAAACGCTATATGGTCGAACCCATATGTTCAAACTTTTAAAATTTTAAAAATGAGAGAGAAAAAAGAAAAACACAAAAAAACCTACCTAACGGGTTGTGTGCCCCCCACACCCCATGCTCTTTAAATATACGAACTCCGAGACTGCACTGCAGTGCATTAAAGGGAAATCGTCCCTTTCTGCACTGAACGGAGATATCCATAACACTTTTGAACTTTTAAAACTTCGAACATATGGGTTCGACCATATAGTGTTCGAACTTTTAAAAGTTCAACAACGTAATAGGGAACCACATTAACCACTAGTCTCAATTCATTTTTGTTCTATACAAATTCAAAATGTTGATTATTTTATTACTTTTACTATATTCTTTCAAAATCTCCCATAGTGCTTCATGCTGGATCTTGTCAAATGCTTTACTTACAACATCTCTTACTAGTATTTTTAATTCTGTTTCCCTATTTTTTACATCATCTGCCAATTCTCTTATTAACTTTAAAAGTTCTTGACTTCTTTTTTTTTTTATTCCAAGTATTGTTTCAGGCAGTAACTTATTAGCCTTTTTTACTATTCCTTTTTCTAATATTTTCATAAAAATCTTATAATCAACATTATTTAATACTAGTGGTCTCCAGTTTTTTATGTCTGCTCATTCTCTCTTTTTCCGTATATATTTCATTGAACCTATACTACATATTTTTTACCACTTACACCTTCTTCAAACCATTCATTTAACACCTCTAAAAACTATTCTATTTGCCACTCTTGCATGTCCTTATACATTAGCTATTCAAGTCCATCTAAACCTGTAGCTGCTTCTATATTTACTGCTTCCAACACATTTTTAATTCTATCATTGTAATGTTTACTTCCATCCTCTTATTGTCTTCTTCAGTTAAATTTGTTAAGTTCCATCTTGTTACATATGGGAAAAGTTTTCAAAATCTGTCTTTTAACTGTCTGCATTATGCCTTTTTGTGTATTCACTATACATCCTTCTTCATTCCTTAACTCTCTCATTATTCTTATCTTTTTTTTAACCATTTTGCTTAGATATTGCGCTGCTACTTCTTTTCTTCCTTGTAAAAATATTTTTGTTTGAATAACATTTTTTTTATTTTCTCTTGGTTCATTTTGTATAACATTCTCTCTTTTTCAAGAAACTCTTCTTTATTGTCTATTATGTTTTATAGATTTGGTTTGTGATTTCCTTACAACTATCTTGCATTATTTTTATCCTTTGCCATTGTAGTACTGGTGCTTAACAAAAACCCCTTCCTCTAGACAGTCATTCCTAAGATTGCGCAACAAGGTCAAAAAGCAAATAAAAGAAGATAAAGCCCAATATTATCTATTATCAGTCTGCCCTAAAATCCTCCCATCATAACCCTAAGCAGTTCTGGTCCACAATAAACTCCATTCTCCACTCAGGTAAAGTAGGCACCCCCCCACCTACCACTCCCCCTTCCTCCAGCAGTATTTATTTATTTATTTATTTTACATTTGTTGACCGGGCTAGTCTGGCTGGATACATGTCCATTTTCAGCAGAGGCCCGAGGAGAAAAGCTCCACTAATAAACTAGTAGCTAACAAATAACAAAAAAGTATACAAAGCATGCAAGCAACTAAGGGAACAATTATCATGTAGAATAGTAATGCAGAGGCAATTTGACAAGAAATAAACAATAGTGCGGAATCATTATGACTTAATATTTACTGTAGAAAGACTGCTAAAAAAAGAATGAAGAAGGGAGAAAAAGGGACAGATGGAGAGTCTATAAATATTTACATAAATTAACAAATTAGTAGCAGACATGTTGTGCCGAGTACTACTTTTCGGATAGAGATTATCAGTATTGCTGACTCATTTAATAAACACTTTACTGAAACCATTCTGTCTTTGACTAAACAACACAACCCTCTACCCACCCTCCCTACATCAAAACCAAATACCTTGCCCACAGTCTTTTCTTTTTCATCAGTGCCTACCTCCTATATAAAAAACTTCTACTGAAACTTAAGCATACAAAACTTGCAGCTGACAATCTCCCTTCTGAATACCTAAAAATAGCAGCAGAAGCTCAAGCTTATCCAGTCTCTATCTTAATTAATCGGTCCTTATCTGAAAGCTATGTCCCCACACTGTGGAAAATATCCCACATCATTCCTTTACATAAAGGTGGCTCCTCCACTGAACTTTCCAATTAGCCTTCCTTTCTCTACTTTCCAAGATACTTGAGAAATGCATCCATTCTCAGGTCTTAGACTACCTCTTATCTAATAACCTCCTCTCCAGCACCCAGCATGGCTTCAGGCCATACCACAGCACTACTACCGCTTTGCTCTCTTTCATCAATGCTATCCTTCATCACAAAAATAATGGCCTGTTCTCTTCTGCTATATTTCTGGATCTGTCCAAGGGATTTGACATGGTCTTACACAAACTACTAATCTCTATTGTCACTAACCTATCCTTTTCCTTATCAGCTACTGATTGGTTTCACAGCTATCTAACTGGCCACCAACAATCAGTTGTCTGGCATAATGACCTATCTCCTCAACTTCCTGTAACACTCAGTTTTCCCCAAGGCTCCATCCTTGGTCCCCTACTATTCTCACTCTTCACCAATGATCTATTCACAACCACCAAGCATGTTTCTCTTATAGAGTATGCAGATGACTCCACCCTCATCTGCTCATCCCCAGCTATACCTGAACTTCACAAGATCACACAGGAAGCCTTTTCATTTGTAGAAAGCTGGCTATCTAATGCTCAGTTATTACTCACCCCAAGCAAGACTAAACACCTTATCTTCCAACCCACTAAATCTAATCCAATTATCCCCCACTTTAATATTTTATCCAAAGACAATACCATGATCTCCCCAACAGAACTCACCAAACTACTTGGTGTTGAGACTGATAACAATTTCAGATTTGACACTCACATTTCTCTTACCATAAAAAAGATTCACAAAAAACTATGTGCATTGTACAAAAACAAACAATTCCTCACAAAGATGACCAGAATTTCTGCTGCCAATTTCTACCTAATCTCCACTTTACTCTACTCCTCTCCTATACTTATTACCTACCTTAGACAAACAGACCTAAACAAGCTCAAGGCTTGCCACTGGTGCATCTTATCATGGCCACCACTGGATCTCACTTAGAGAACTTGACTGGGTTGAACTCCCTCAACTTCTTCACCTGAATCAACTTCCCCTTGTCCACAAGTTAGAGTAAACCATCCTCTTAATGTCCCATCCCTTCAAAACCTTCTCCTGCCCTCTACGCTCCAGCAGCAAAAATCTACTTCTAGTGACCAAACCCAATAATTCAGTGGGAGAAGCACTATTCTCCTGCATCATATCCAGATTATGGAACAGTCTCCCCCCTCTATAACCTCACCACCTTCTTGCAATCACTTCAAGACTGCCCTAAAAACTCACTTAAAAAGTCT
Organism: Protopterus annectens; assembly: GCF_019279795.1. NCBI lineage: Eukaryota > Metazoa > Chordata > Ceratodontiformes > Protopteridae > Protopterus > Protopterus annectens. The sequence continues at coordinate 501,893,635 of NC_056731.1, read as the reverse complement.
CTGGTTATGCCCATGCATCAAACCCGACTAGTAACCCTCCTTTTACCTCCCATAGCCACCCTGCCTCACAGCGTCTGATCATTGGATTCCTTCCTCTGCAGGCTCTGGCTCATCCTTTACCCTCCCCTTCCCTCCTCACTTAATCTCTCAGACGTGTTGTAACATGCTTAAGTACCTCACTTCATCTCAACTCCAAATACATATCCAACTGACTTAGCTTCCTCTCACTACCACATGTACTACTCACTCCATCCCCTCTCTTACTTCTCTGCCTTCCTCTTCCATCCCATTAGCCCTTCTAGCTTGTTCCACCTTCGTGTGGAGTTTCTGCTTTATATCTGCTTGAGTTTAGTGCAATATTTGTATATAAGATTTAGGTATATGAGTTTAGAACAATATCTGTTTGAGCTTAGTACTATCTGTATATATATCCTACCTTTATTCCTAGCCTCTAGCTAGATATTGGTATATCTGTTCATTACTATGTTTCATATTGTATGTATAGCTAATGTTTGCTGCAGTATGTATTCATTGTTATTGTATGTATATTCAATTGTTCTTCATGTACTTTGCTGCTCTTTTATTGTTCTGTGGAACTTTTCTCCCCGGGCCTCCACTGAAAAAGGACATGTGTCCAGTTGGAATTTCCCAGTAAACAAATATAAATAAATAAATAAATAAATGCCTTTTTCACTGAGCTAGTATTACAATAAACTGGAGAAGGACATACCATATCTGCCTTACAAACATATGCAGGCTCATTTTTTTTTTTTAAATTTAAGCAAGGCTTTTGTAATGCTGCTTTGCATTCTACATTATTAGTCCACACGTAAACAAAACATACAGATATATAACTTTGCAAATGTCTGATCACATTTCTTTTAAGGTATATGTTTATTACTAGTAGACAACTTCAGTTAAACAAATGAAGCAAATAAGTGGTTGTTACTTTGACAATGTTATAATAATGCATTCATTCCATATCTAATGAATATGCAAAAGGTTTTATTAGATAGAGAAATGATACAAACCCTTGAACACCCTAAGTCCTCAGTTATGAGGTTGATACATTTAAATAGTCCTACCATTGCCAGTGACTTCAGGAGGCAGGATGCTGGCATATAACTGAAGAGGAAGAAGGGTGGGGAGGGTTAAAAAGTGGACATCAGTGTAAGAAACTAAGATACAAGAGTGATTTTAGAAAGTATAACTTCACATAGAAGATAGTGGGAGCTACAGTTGACTGTCGAGGAAAGAATGGAGTATAGGCTTACAACATGGTTTAAAAGTACCTGTCACATGTTGAAAATGTAGGGTAGTAGAGGATTTCCTCTTTATTTTTTCTGATCCTTTAACAAGATGGTAGGACTGATAGTCTAAAACTCTTCTATTTCTGCTTAATACATGGTACATCATTCCATGAAACCAACATAGTTTGTGAAGAGAGGCATTACGATGTTGGAACATAATTTGTGTAATGATATACTTAACTTGTGTGATAAGTGTAATCTTATTTACATTGCCATGTACATTGGTAGGTTTGGGTTCAATGATACTGCTTTATAAATATTTTGAGCAGAGAACACAGTACTTCCTGACTGTTAATCAGAAATAGGGGAATGAAAGTCACCTTGTGTTACTGTTTACTAATTTCTGTAGGTGCTCAGTAATGGCTTTTGGGAATGGATGAATGTCAGTAAGAGAACGAATGGTATACCTGGGGATTAGTAAGTTTCAAACATTAATGCAGATATGCAAAGTAACATACTACAAAATGACACTATAGCAAATATGATATGACGTGACTCTTAAATCAGACTGTTCAAGCTGGAAAATACTAATATAAACCAATGTCAGCCCTGCAATGTCTTTTATTGTACAGCAGAAATGCATCACAGAGCAAGCACTGTCACAACATTCAAGCAGGTCTTTAGCAAATATGGAATACAAAAAAAATCATCTTAAACTTCCTGAAATGGCATGTAAGGGAAAGAAAGCTAAGAGTAGCTAAAGCATTTTCTGTGGTAGACACTGTAAGCATACCTCCCAGAAAACAGAAATGGGGGCGAGAGTTATGTGTAACTCCTGGCTATGTCCTGCATGTCATTGGCGGCTGCATATTCTCTGAAGACATATAGTTTTAACAGCCTCGTTTCCTTTCTCACAGTATGATATAAATATTCTGTAGCAGCTGGTCATATTTAAGCGTGGTAAGTAAGGGATGAAATCAGGACTGTGAAGCAGTGACTAGGAATCCAAAAAGAAAACCTACTGAGAGCAAATATTTGAATGTGGATATAGAACACATTAGGAATTTAAATTGTGCAGCAGAGCTCATGTCTTGCTGAGTCCTCTTTAAAAGAGATCCTTGTGGGAAAAGCTACTTAACTCCGTCTAGGCAGCTAAGTGTTTTATCAGTGGTGATATATACTGTAAGGGATCTGAACAGTAAAGAACGTAACTGCATTTAAACAGATACCCTGCCGCAGCATCTCAAAGAAAAAGGAGGGCTTTACTGCATTCTCTTCTTTAACAGATGTTTCCCAAGAAACAAAAACTAAACTGGCTTCAAGGAGTCATTTAGATTATCTCTTCAGTAACAGACAAATAAATGATCCGCTGTAGTTATTTTATTTAGGTTAAACTTATGTCTTCTTCACAGAGCCTACAGTAGCAGCAGTTTCTAAAACGTATGTAAATATCAGCTGACACCAAATGCACACTGCTGCAAGCACTGCAGTCATTAAAATGCAGATGGTACTGACTATCCTGGAGATGGCCATAAAAAGGTCCACTACCATAACAAATAACATTCCAGGGCATTAGCATTACCTTTATCCATATGGGACCTGCTTATCAAACCTGTTCTCCTGGAGATGGCCATAAAAAGGTCCACTACCATAACAAATAACATTCCAGGGCATTAGCATTACCTTTATCCATATGGGACCTGCTTATGAAACCTGTTCTTCTGAAGTGCACTGAAGGTTTTGCCTTTTGTTTGGTACTTGGTACACTGGTCAGGGAGGCAATGCATATATTTTTTTTTTTGTTATTTATTTTACATTTGTTAACCGGGTTAGTCTGGCTGAGCTTTTGGCTCATTTTCAGCAGAGACCCGCGGAGAAAAGCTCCTCAGGACTAGAAAACAATTTATTAAATTTAAGTAACATAGTAGTAACAATCTGCTATAGGATCTTACAAGCAGAGACCTGGAGAGAAAAAAATCTCCTCAGGCAATTCAATTATACAGAGTATTAACAATTGGCAGACAAGTACGTGAGTTGTTACAAACAAGGTTTTAAAGTATTAGCAGAAGAAAATGTGACTAGTTACAATATTTTAGATGCTTAGAGCAAAATGAGTTAATAGGCAGATGCTTATTTAAAGTGGGTAGGATCTAAGATCTTGGAAACAAGAAAGGAAAGTAGGAATGGCTAGTAGGAGATGTAGGGGAGGTAGAGTATAGGAGACAGACTAGACAGGTAGGTTGTTTTGAGACTGTAAGAATTAAGAGTGGTTGGAGACAGAGGAAGGGAAGAGGTAGAAGAGGCAGGGGAATAGTGTTAGAGATACATTAAGAGTGAGGTGGTAAAAGGATGGTGGTTTCAGGGTGGTTGGCTACAATGGCAAGACCATTTTGTTTTTAGGTATTTCCTTGTGGCTAATTTGAAACTTTTGCTATGCTGGAGGGATTTTATTTCCAAGGGGAGTTGGTTCCAGGATGTAGCTGGGTTATCGTTATAGAGAAGGCAGCCTATTTTGGTTTTGGGTTTGTAATAATTCTTGATTTGAGCTGCGTAGCATCCTAGCAGGGGAATATTTGGATATGATAGTGGAGAGGCTGGGGCAGAAGGAGGGTAGATAGAGGACAGAGTGGATGATTTGCAGTTGGTATAGTTGGAGCAGCTGAGGGAATTCTAGCCAGTCTAGTTGCTGTAGTGCTAAACAGTGGTGTGACTTGTAGGTTTAGTTAGCTGCAAATCTGGCGATTTTATTATAGGTAGTTTCAAGCTTGGAAATAAGTGTAGAATTTAGGTTTGTGAATATGTGGCTGCTGTACAGGAGTGTTGAGAGTAATAAAGCCTGGGAGAGAGTTATTCGGGCAGTGTTAGTTAAGTATTTCTTGCTACGGAAAAGGTGTCCAAGTTTCTGATGAGTTCTTTTTACCGACTTAGTAATATGGAGATCAAACTTAAGCTGATCATCTATTGTAACACCTAGCAATTTAGTACTAGATTCAGTTGAGATGATAGTGTTGTTGCAGGATAAGATGGTAAATGTACTTTTGAGTGTGGTGATGTTTTTAGGGAGGAAGAGTAATATCTTAGTTTTTTTGGATTAAGTTTTTTGGGATTTTTAAGCACCTTTATTGAATAATCACTTGTGACATAGGGCAATGCATATATTCTTAAGCCTAACTAACAAAGCAGGGCTTCATACAGTGGAAATGAAAAGATATTTTCTTTAGAAAAACTTAATTTCACTAAAAGTACTATGCACTTATGTCTAAGAAATGTGTTTACTTTTTACCATATTTCATTCTTGAACCTTATACGACTGCCACAGTATTGTAGCAGCAATTTGCGCAAAGTGGAACATGGTGTAGTAAAGTGTGTCTAAGCTCTATGCAGCAGTTGTTATAGTGCACTGTGAACACCTGTGTCGTATTTTCTAGTCCGCTGACACCTATTGATCTCATGAAAGTACAAGAAAGGAGAGTACAGTAACGTAGGAAATGGGGAAAATTCAAGCAGAAACACATAAAAGGAAAATATAAAAGAATAAACACTGGAACATGGGCTGGGCAGAGACATACAAGGCAGAGAAATGGCATGGGCAGGACTGCACAGTGTGCAAAGGATGTGTGAGAACACATTGGGATGGAGGTTATACCTGGATATAGACAGGGTAAGTATGGGCAGCATGATAGTTGCTGGCTGGTCCAGAAAGACATTACTGGCAGCTGGAAGTGCCAGGGTGGGCAGGGGAAGGACCCCACCCTTCTCTGGTTGCTTGATGGAATACATGATTATCTTAAGGAGTTGCTGGGTCTCAGCTACCTAGCAGACCACTGCCTTCTGAATCATCTACCATATTGCAGATTGAGCTACAGCAGGCAATTGAGTGAGGACCTCCTTTCCTGTAAGACATACCACCACAACCACAGCAGGGTAGGTCCAGCTAACAGTTGCAACTCAGTGGCACCATTATGACCTGCAGAATGGAGACACAATGGTGGCATACATGAAGATATTCTACAACTGGTTCAATTAATATACTACATGTCAGTACAGAAAACATAATAAATGAATCAAATATGGGTTAATCCACCTTCTGCCTCCTACAACAACCAGCATGGCTATCCATACTAAAAGAGAAAGAGACTCATCAGCCATTACATAAGTAGCAGATAAATAAAAGTGTATAGCTAGAGTTCCATGTCTATGCACAAGACAACATGAGCCTGAAATGGTCTCCACAGCATCCCAACTGAATACCTATATGCAATATTACATAACATACATCACTGACACAGGAATATGTGTGTCACCAAATACCCACAACACACACAGTGCCTTAAACCGCAGCCACCCACAATAGACATCAGTGGCATTTGAACATGTATCCCATCATTAATACCCAGCACAGTAGAGCTCAGAGGAGCCACCTGTTATTTCCTGGTATCTTTCAGACAACAGCCTTTATTAGAAACACTGTGGTGGATTACAGTACCGCCACATTTAAAAATGATACATTGTAAAAGATTACTGAAGGCACACTCTTACCTTAACATTTAGGGCATCCTTCGCTAACCTCCAATTCTCACTGGCAGATATCTTCAGGGTGGTGGACACCAGTAACGTCAGCAGGAAGCACACCTATGTCAGGCCTGGCATTGCCTATCAAAATGTTCTCACACAGCTTACCAGCAGCAGGTTCTTGAGCTGACTGAAGTGCAGCAAGAGCATGATTTTGTTCCCTTTTTCATACCAGAGAGGTGCTCTCCATGAGGCCCTAATACAGGCAGCCACTGCTCCTCAGTAGTAACCTGTGCTTCATGCTAGAGATATGAAACTGCTGGATCAGACAGCACCTCTGAACCCAGTCACACTGATATTATCTGTATGTACTGGGCTAGCGTTATAGAGATTGTTTTTAAGTAATCCTCTTGTGAAATTCTTTGCTTTTTTAGTGAATGGAGAGGGAAACAAGCTTTTTCTACTATTTTGATTGATTTAGATTTTCAAACAATTCTTACTATTGGCCAGTGTGCTCTTTTGAGCTTCTCAGGGTTTTACAGAGTAGCTGTAAATTGTACATTTTGCAAAGGTTGCACTGCTATTGTGCACTTCATAAATGCAAGTAATTTGAACAGTTTATACTTCTGTTACTTGCCTTGTAGTTTTTCTGCTTCATTAACTGCTGTTCTGTTCTATCTTACTGTATTAGTTGGCAGTAGCTGTGCTGCCAGCAGCAGGGTGTTAGCTATGTATTATTTTCATTCTATAAGCTGTGTGTTATCTTACTGCCATAAACTGTAAGCTGTAGTTGTGCGTTATCTTACTGCCATAAACTGTAGCTGTGCATTATCTTACTTACATTAGCCATAAGCTGTAGCTGTGCATTATCTTACTGCCATAAACTGTAAGCTGTAGCTGTGCGTTATCTTACTGCCATAAACTGTAAGCTGCAGCTGTGTGTTATCTTACTGCCATTAGCTGTAAGCTGTAGCTGTGCATGATCTTACTGCCATAAACTGTAAGCTGTAACTGTGTATTATCTTACTGCCATAAACTGTAAGCTGTAGCTGTGCATTATCTTACTTACATTAGCTGTAAGCTGTAGCTGTGCATGATCTTACTGCCATAAACTGTAAGCTGTAACTGTGTATTATCTTACTGCCATAAACTGTAAGCTGTAGCTGTGCATTATCTTAATTAGCTGTAAGCTGTAGCTGTGCATGATCTTACTGCCATAAACTGTAAGCTGTAGCTGTGCATTATCTTACCTACATTAGCTGTAAGCTGTAGCTGTGCATGATCTTACTGCCATAAACTGTAAGCTGTAACTGTGTATTATCTTACTGCCATAAACTGTAAGCTGTAGCTGTGCATTATCTTAATTAGCTGTAAGCTGTAGCTGTGCATGATCTTACTGCCATAAACTGTAAGCTGTAGCTGTGCATTATCTTACTTACATTAGCTGTAAGCTGTAGCTGTGCATGATCTTACTGCCATAAGCTGTAAGCTGTAGCTGTGCATTATCTTAAAAATTAACTGCAGAACTGCTGGCAAAAAAAACAAGTAAACCAGAAGCCAAAAATTTAGCGCTTTCATCCAAGTTTAATACGTGAACTTCCTCAGAAACATTTTCAAGTGATTTCCAGTTCCTTAAATAACTTACTAAACAGGAAATGACATCATGACCATCAAACTGAAAAAATAAACAAATGTGATTTTCTACAAAAATGAAGTATTATCATAATAATAACAACAAAAAAAAAAAAAACTATATATATATATATATACACAAATGAATGTATATACACATATATACACATACATATGTATAAATGCAAAAATGCAGTCATAAAAATGCAATGTAAATTCATGCTGTGTGAATAGCATAATAATCAACTTGAACATATGAAATGCATATCCAAGGACCTCTCCCACGTAGACAACAATCACATGCATGCGCACACACACACACACACACACACACACACACACACACACACACACACACACACACACACACACACACACGTATGAACATATAGACATGTACCCCCCCACACACACACACACACATATGGACATATACACATGTACCCCCACACACACACACACACACACACACACACACACACACACACACACACACACACACACACACAAACATAGAACTAAACAGTCACTATGAAAATATAAAATACACATGTAAAAAAATATATGTATATGTAAATATCATAAAAAATATATGACAATATAAAAATAATGATGATATATACACACAAGTACACACACCGAAATGTATATAATATAATATATATAAAATGTAATATATGTATAAAACAAAAAAATATGTATATATATATATGAATAATGTAAATCATATCATGTCTCTGAAGGGAATCAGAGTGATATGAACATGTATGTGTGCACACATGTACAACTCACACAAAACACACATGGATCACATGCATATGGTCTCAAACACCTATCTATATTCCAAAAAACATTTTAAATTAATATAATCATTGAGGCCAGGCAACCTATCAGCCCCCAACAAAAGTTGCCACAATGTCTCCTCGCATTCTAAGACATTGTTTAAATCTCCTCCAAATTCACTAGTGTTGATTTTTTCCAAAACTGAAAATTGAAATTTCTTAAAATCGCTACATGTTAAAGAATGTTTGGCCAAATAATTAAACTGATCTTTGTTTTTTATAGCCAAATTGTACTCATAGATTCTTCTTTTTAGAAGCTTTTTAGTTTTTCCTATGTAATAATGTTCACATGAAACACGATTGGCGATGTAAACAACATAATCGGAATTACAATTGTAATAACTCTTAGACCAAATGGTGTAGTTAAGAGATTTTATGAATACACTAGTACTGTTACTGATAAATCTACACTGCCTACAGTTATTGCATGCATAAGTACCCCTCTTAATACTGGCTGCTCTTGTCATGTCCTGATACCTATAATGATCTATCTCCAGCATAGATTTTAAATTTTTAACTCTTTTGTAAGTGAAAGTGGGTTTCATCCCTAAAGTACCAACCAAATCTTTATTTCCTAATATCATTTTCCAATTGTTAATGATGATGTCCCTGATGAACCACATTTCGTCAACAATCGGTAAAGGGAACGCTAGGTGGTAACTACTGGTATTCTCTAAAACTTTGGAACCAGAACTTAAACCTATCTGACTAGAAAGAAGAATCGGTTTAGCAACCCCCTTCCTTAAAGAAATGACCTCTTTCTCTATTTTTTTAATCCAGTCTAATGCGTAACCTCTATACATGAATAATGACCTTAAAAATCCTACTTCACTTTGAAATACATCATCATCAGTGGTGAGCCTACTCAAACAAATTATTTGGCCCTTCACTACTCCTTTTTTCATATGTGTAGGATGTAAACTGTCCTTGTGTAAATACTGGTTCGCAAAAACTTCTTTCCTGTATATTTGACTTTTCAATGTGTTATTAACTGTATCTATACTAAGAAGGACATCAAGAAAGGGAATGTTATCCCCAAAAACACACAATTTGAAGACCAAGAAGTCAGTACTATGATTCAAATCTGTCACGAAGTCAGAAAATTCTTCAAAAGTGCCATTCCACAAAAAAAGTAAATCATCAATAAATCTAAAATATGCAAGTGCCCTATTGAAAAGATGATGTTTAACCAAAAATTTAAGCTCCCAATTTGCCATAACCAAATTGGCAAAAGCTGGTGCCACTCTCGCTCCCATTGCTACTCCTGAAATCTGTTGATAAATATGTTTACCAAATCTGAAGAAATTATTCTCTAGAACTAACTCCATTAGATCACAAATGGTGCTAACCTTGTGTTTTTCAACATCAGAATATGAAGTCAGTTTGATGGTCATGATGTCATTTCCTGTTTAGTAAGTTATTTAAGGAACTGGAAATCGCTTGAAAATGTTTCTGAGGAAGTTCACGTATTAAACAGTGGATGAAAGCGCTAAATTTTTGGCTTCTGGTTTACTTGTTTTTTTTTGCCAGCAGTCTGCAGTTCATTTTTTCGTTTTGTTTGGTTGTCAGTAATTTTTGAGGTTTGTGCATTATCTTACTTACATTAGCTGTAAGCTGTAGCTGTGCATGATCTCACTGCCATAAATTGTAAGCTGTAGCTGTGCGTTATCTTACTTACATTAGCTGTAAGCTGTAGCTGTGCGTTATCTTACTGCCATAAGCTGTAAGCTGTAGCTGTGCATGATCTCACTGCCATAAATTGTAAGCTGTAGCTGTGCGTTATCTTACTTACATTAGCTGTAAGCTGTAGCTGTGCATTATCTTACTGCCATAAGCTGTAAGCTGTACCTGTGAATTATCTTACTGCCATCAGCTGTAAGCTGTAGCTGTGCATTATCTTACTGGTCTATACCAGATAGTCAAAGTTCCGGAACTCCGAACACCTAATGGTCGAACCATTATGTTTGAAGTTACAGAACTTTGACTACGTAAAAAGAAAGGACAAAATAAAGTATTGTAAGCAGGGGACAAGCCCTCCTGCACCCCTCACTTGTGTGGCTGCGACCCCCACACCCCCGCTACTTAAATATACCAACTCTGTGATCGCACCACACTGAAGTGAATGGAAACCTCAGTTTATGGAGATTTCCATTCAAACTCTCAAACTTTTACAAATTCGAACATATGTTCTTGACCATATGTGGTTCGAACTTGTAAATGTTTGACTACGTGATAGGAACCCATCTTACTGCCATAAGCTGTAAGTTGTAGCTGTGCATTATCTTACTGCCACTAGCACTAAGCAATAGCTGTGCATGATCATACTGCCATTAGATGTAAGCTGTAGCTGTGCATGATCGTACTGCCGTTAGCTGTAAGCTATAACTGTGTGTTATCTTACTGCCATTAGCTGTATGCTGTAGCTGTGCATTATCGTACTTTCATTAGCCGTAAGCTGTAAGCGTGCATTATCTTACTGCCATAAGCTGTAAGCTTTAGCCATGCGTTATCTTACTGTCACTAGCCCTAAGCAATAGTTGTGCATGATCTTACTGCCATTAGATGTAAGCTGTAGCTGTGGGTTATCTTACTGCCACTAGCACTAAGCAATAGCTGTGCATGAGCTTACTGTCATTAGCTGTAAGCTGTACCTGTGAGTTATGTTACTGCCATTAGCTGTAGCTGTGCATTATCTTACTGCCATTAGCTGTAATCTGTAGGTGTGCATTCTTACTTTCATTAGCCGTAAGTTGTAACTGTATGTTATCTTACTGCCATTAGCTGTAAGCTGTAGCTGTGTGTTATCTTACTTTCATTAGCCGTAAGTTGTAACTGTGTGTTATCTTACTTTCATTAGCCGTAAGTTGTAACTGTATGTTATCTTACTGCCATTAGCTGTAAACTGTAGGCGCACATTATCTTACTGCTATTACTTGTGCACCATCTTACACCTATTAGGTGTGTGCTATTACCTGTGCACTTTCTTCTTTTAGATGCACACTGTTAGCTGTATATACTACTTGACTTGCTATAAGCTATGTGTTAGCTGTGTACTATCTCAGTGCTATGAGTTGTGTGCTGCTAGCTGTTAACTACCTTACTACTATTAGGTGTGTGGTGTTAGCTGAGCACTCTTAGCTGCTCTCTGTCGTACTGCTATTAGCTGTGCATTATCTTATTGCTATTAGTTGTATGGTGTTAGCTGCACATTATCTTTTATCTATTAGCTGTGCACTCTTAGCTGCTCTCTATCTTACTGCTATTAGCTGCACCATTTGCTGCTCACTATCTTACGATATTAGCTGGTGCATTGTTAGCTGTGCACTACTTTATTGCTATTAGATGCCCTCAACTGTGTTGTGCGCTGCTGCATGCTGTTAGCTGTTCTCTTGTTATCACTGTTATTTTAGCAGCCACTGTGTTATTATCTTACTGTTACTAAGCATTTGTTACTACTGACTGAGCGGATGTGGTTTCTTGCTAAAGCTACTGTTACTGTCTCTATATATATTTCAGAAATCATATCACCACTATGCATATTAGCCAAGACTCACAAATTGAACTTAATGAACTCTAACTTACCCTAAATAAATCAAATTATAAGTGTATTGCCTGCTGTTGGACACTGTCCATGCCCCAAGGGACAGCAAGAGATTACTAAACATACTCGCAGAACTACCTAAAACAAAAACAATACTTTTATTATGGATGATTTCAAATAGCCATGCCCAAAGATTCCTGGAATTCATATATGAGAATTCCCTAGGAAAAATAGTAAAGTAGCCCACTAGGAGTAGGAATATTGTACACCTCATATGACCAACAGAGTCTTGAAATGTACCTCCATCTCTGGTTAAATCCAATCACAAATTAGTGACCTTCTTCATTAAATTCTCAATCACTCCCACAATGAACAATTTTAAGAAGTGCTATCAGATAAACTTACTCAAACTCTACAATGAGCTCTCACAAATTACTTGTAATATCAACAGTATCTATGCAGCTTCAGCTGCTGCTGATGCAAATAAGATCTATTCCCATCTGCAAAACTGTATATATCTATCAATCTTCACTAAAGACAGAGACTGCAGGAAATTTAAAAACAAAACACCTTCCAGTAAAAGAGAAACACTCCTCCATCTGTCTACTTAACCGAATAAACTACTTTATTTCTTCCATATGGAAGGTATCAGAGTGACACAGTCTCCTAGACATGCTAGCTAAAGTTATTTTGTCTGGACTAATCCTTTGTACTCTCTCTCCTATTATTCTGTTACCCTCTGTGTCACAGGTGGAATACCAGATCTGATTGGAGCTTTCTGAATTAACTCTGTTTTATAATGCATACTTCTGGGGAGCAGCCATTTATCAGGACTTTCTGTCTCAGCTGTCCTTTTTACCTTACACAGAGCAAACAACAATGTATTTGTTGGTAATATTTGTTGATGTCCACTTCACCTGTAGCTCTGAGACTGTAGCTCAGTAACCCACTGTTACCTATGATATCCTATGTTCCAAAAGCCTATGCCATTAGTGGAGGCTATCCTTCACCTGTAGCTACCTCTGACCCTCAAAGCAGTTTTATGACAAATCCTAAGCCTATCTCTTGCACAAACTATATATTTTTGGTATCCTCTTGCCAAACCATTGTGGGCATTTGTTTGACTACTGTGCCATGTAGGCTATAGCCTATGGCTACATCTTGTTTACACAGGTGTTGTCATGTCCTCTAAAGGGGGTAGATGGTAGAGGTTGGACATATTCAGCCAAACATGTTGCTTGCTACAGCCATTCATGATCCATGTGCAACATCAGTTGGAGGGATGGTCACCAGCCACTATCAGACCATATGTGGGAGACAAAAGTTCACAATACCAGTGCTGTGGCTGGCCAGAATCAGACATCTCAGCAATAAAAGGTGTGTCACCAGCATGATAAGACAGCTCTTCCACGAAGCATGCAATACAACAGTAGACAGATTAGCCAGTGGGGGGTACCTTACACTGCAAGCTTAACAGGTGTGCAGGAGTTACTATTTTCCTAGAATGTAGATGAAGGGTCAGTTATCACACCTTGAGAAGTGCATTTGACCTACTGAATTGTCTCCCTTTTAATTCTCTTGACACATAAGTGAAAGTCATCTTCTGCTGATAGCTACTAGACAATGAATTATCTTTAGTTACTGGACAATGAATTATCTTTAAAATAGCACAAGAAATGCCCAATAAACACCAGGTACCTCCACAGAAAGCAGAAACGTATATGAAAGACCAAAAAAACGCTGTTGAGGCAGGCTAAAATATGCTCCAGAGTATAAAAACAAAACGTCTCCCAACTTGATAAAACCAGTACTGTCTTTATTGCAACACAAGTGCTTTCATTCATAGCTTCTTCAGGTGTACATACATAGCAATAAAATCCACCTTCTTAAATACTCAGGTAAAAGCACATGACTAATTACCTTAAAGTCATTTGGTCCCATATACATTAAATACATTAAAGAACACATTAAAAAACATACATATAAACTTAAAAGAAATAAATATGCAAAATAATAAAAATACACTCATAACATATTACCACAACTTCATTATTTAATCTATCTACGTAATGTTCTTTTCCTCAGTGCTGGTTTAATGGGGACGCTATCATTAAGCCCATGGCCATAATTAGCCCTTAGCATAATTATCCATTTGGCCTCTACTTCCTCTGTCCTATCCCTAATGTCCCCATACCTGTCACTTTCATGTATCTTAGACATTACCATGAACCTAAACCTATGCTGTTGCCCTTCATTCAACACATGTTTGGACAAGGCATTAACCCCCGAGCCTTAACGTGCGATTTGATAGCATTTTATAGAAGGTTTGTAGATGACCTCTTCATTTTGTGGAGAGGCACTGAGACTGAGTTGTTGGCATTTGTAGAGTATATTAATAGTACAACTTGATTCTTGAAATTTACATTAGACTTTTCTGAAGTGGGCATCAGTTTCTTGGATGTTTTTGTAGTGAAGGAACTTAATGGTATTATATCCACGAGGCTATACAGGAAAGATTACCATGTGAATAGTTTATTATCTAGGAAAAGTATGCATCCTAGGTAGGTCTTTAGGAATGTGGCCCAAAACCAGTTTTATAGAGCCTCTAGGCTAAGCGTTAAGAATGAGGACTTTGAGGAACAATTGTTGACTACGGGTTGTGAGCTAGCGAATAGGGGATATGAGAAGAGTATTATAGAGAGCAGTGCAACAGTAGTTAAGCGTTTGAGGCAAACGAGAGCTAAACCTTACTTTTCAGAAGGTACGCTGAGGGGAGATAGATCGAGTAGGAATAACAAATTGAGTATATGTGTTCCTTATACAAGGGATATAAGGAAGTATACCAATATCTTTAATAAGCATTGGAAGATACTTTTAACTGACCCTCATATTAGTGAAATAGTTGGAGATATACCTCAGTTTACGTTCAAGAAGAAGAAGAATTTGAAAAGAAGATTATGTACTGAGAAGGGACCCATGAGTGTGGAAACTGTTCATGGAACGAAACCATGTGGGAAATGTGCTCAATGTCAGTTTATTAAGGAGGATTTGTGGTTTGAACATCCAGACACTGGTAGGATGTTTGAGGTTAGAGTTAATGCTACCTGCCATACCACTCATGTTGTCTACTTAGCTACCTGCTTGATCTACAATAGTTTCTATGTAGGCAAGACGGATCACAGGTTAAGGGAGAGGATCAGAGAGCATGTTTACCATATTGGTAAAGGCTCGAGGGTTAATGCCTTGTCCAAACATGTGTTGAATGAAGGGCAACACCATAGGTTTAGGTTCATGGTAATGTCTAAGATACATGAAAGTGTCAGGTATGGGGACATTAGGGATAGGACAGAGGAAGTAGAGGCCAAATGGATAATTATGCTAAGGGCTAATTATGGCCATGGGCTTAATGATAGCGTCCCCATTAAACCAGCACTGAGGAAAAGAACATTACGTAGATAGATTAAATAATGAAGTTGTGGTAATATGTTATGAGTGTATTTTTATTATTTTGCATATTTATTTCTTTTAAGTTTATATGTATGTTTTTTAATGTGTTCTTTAATGTATTTAATGTATATGGGACCATATGACTTTAAGGTAATTAGTCATGTGCTTTTACCTGAGTATTTAAGAAGGTGGATTTTATTGCTATGTATGTACACCTGAAGAAGCTGTGAGTGAAAGTGCTTGTGTTGCAATAAAGACAGTACTGGTTTTATCAAGTTGGGAGACATTTTGTTTTTATACTCTGGAGTCAATGAATTATCTTTATTTACTATGTGAATCTTAACTCACAGACTTATCACAGAATAGGATTCCACAAATGTAAATTATCATTGTCTATGGTGACACCGAAATAGTATGAAGCAACATTCTTAAGAGCATTTGAACATACTAGTTTGTTATTCTCCCAAAGCTAAATTGTCACTCAGCTCTTTCCTTCTCAGGTAGGGATGCTGTGCACCTTCCCAAAAGAAATGTTTTCATTTAGGAAGTGTAATAGCTGAGCAATAGGCTATATGAGTCCTGTTGCAGGAATCAGCAAAGTTGGTGGATATTGTTGCAGATTTAAGTGGTGGTATGATATTAAGGTAGGCTCCGAGAGTACCTGAATGTCTCGCCTGGTTCAGTGGTAGGTCTATAAGGGTTAGGAAGAGAAGGAAGTAGACAGGAGAGATCAATGGTAGGACAATGAGGGCTAGTAGAAGAGGGAAGTGGACAGGATGGAGAGGCAGAGTAAGTAAAAGGACAGGTGGATGTGAAAGGTGGATGCCAGAGTAGTAGAGTAGGGGTGAGAATAGTTGTGACGGTTGAAGTTAGTTTATATGAGATGTGGTGTTAGCACATGTGCACAGCCAAGAAGAGGACAGGTGTTGTTTCAGAGTGAAAAAACAAAATAAGCTAAGCCAAACCACCACGGCTGCAAAAATCTTCAATTTAATATACAGAACACCCAAAACAAGTAAGCACTTTCACGATCACAGTGACCGCTTCATCAGACTGAATACATGAAGCATATCCACTTCCTTTTAAGCAAATAATTAATTACACATTAATCAATTAAACAATTAATAAAATCATCCTAGGTATATACATAAAATACTTAAAATATATCGAAACCTAACTTCTAGTAAACCCTAGTGATAAAGAGGTGTACTTAAACTAATGCTTCTCTTCCATCAGACCTAAAGTTTAAGTGTCCTAGCCTTCAAAAAAGGCTTAAGTGAGACAGTCTCATTAATCCCTGGTAATGTATGAGCATTTAGCTTAAGGATCCACCTCTGGTCTGCTGACTCCATTCTGTTTTTAATGTCCCCCCTCTTAGACCTTTATCCAGAATTTCCAATACAAATTTTTTTTTATATACAAAAAATTTCAAGCAGTGTGACAATCCTTCAGCCTCAATGTGTTTAGCTAAAGCGCTGGTTTCCTTCCTATTCTGGATATCCCTAATATGTTCCTGAATGCATTCTTTTAACATTCTGTTGGTCTTTCCAACATAATAGGCTTTACAGACTTCACAGAATGCAAAATAAACTATGTTCCTTGTTCTACAATCAGCATAATACTTGGCATGTATCTCAAAATGAAAAATTTCACAATAGTGTGTCAGCAACACAAGAATAGAGTAACAAATAAACGCTAAAGATGCTGGATTCCTTTGAAGAAATACGGAGCCAACAAGCTATAGTACCACAGGTTTAATATAAAAAATAAAACAGATGCTTCAGATTTAGCGTTTTCATCCACTATAATGTGGACTTCCTCAGAATGTTTCAGATTAATCAATCAACCACTTAAATACAGCTTTAGGCGCCAAAATTACTAAATTCCTTCATCTTAAAAAAATACACTAAATTTTTTACATAAACAATACATTTGGTTTGAAAAATAACTCTGCATAATATGCCATACATAATGTGCTATACATAATATACCATGCAATGCTTGTGCAACAAAACTAATGTAAATGTATTATATTAACTCTTATATTTGTAAAACTGTTATGTAAAATTGTGCTTTTTACAATACTTGGCAATGAAGTTATAAATCAATAGTAATTGTAATAATTAACATAATTACCACAATACTCATTATAATAATGATCTTATCTATCTTATTTGATATTAGTGGGAGGTACTTGTATTAGCTTGCTGCATAAACTTCAAAAAGCAAAAAATATCAATATATAAATAAATAAAAATAAAATAGTAAATAAATTAATAATATAATATATAAACAGACATATGCGTGTATATGTCTGGTTCAAAAATATCACTCTGTGTGTAATGTGTGTTGGTTTGTTAATGCTACACTTCTAAAAATAGTATTACAATACAGTCACTAGATGTACCTCTGTAACATGGGTTTAATAGTTATATATTCATTTAATCCAGGTTCAGTTGAGGCTGTTAAAATCTGCCATCTCACTTCCTTCTGACCTAAGATGGCTTTGTAGTTTCCCCCTCTTTGTCCCTGCTTAAGTTGTTCTAATATAGCAAATCTAAAATCATGACTATCCCCATGTTTAACTATATGCCTAGATAGTGCATTGGTACTATTTTTTTTCCTTATGGCATATATATGATCGTAAATTCTCTTTTTGAACATTCTTTCTGTTTTCCCTGTGTAGAAGCTCGGACAGGTCATACATTTAGCAATATATATGATGTTCCTGGTGTTACAATTACCATACTGAAATGTTACCTTGGTCTTATTTGTATTTTCCAAAGTAATGCCCTCACTTTCCAGTATGGTCTGACACTGTCCACAGCTTCCACATCTTCTTGTACCCCTTCTCTGTTGGTTAATATTTCTAGTCATATTACTCCTCTCTAAGATCACTTTTACATTCATTCCCATTTTGTAAACAAATAAAGGGGTCTCTCCTACTATATTTTTTATCTCATTGTCAACAGTGAGAATATTCCAATACTTGCTTAATATGTCTTTTATTTGCTTTAATTGAGATGTGTACTCCAAGATACATGCCCTCTTGTATCTTTCTACTGTATTGTTAACAACCATAAAACTTGTTGCTTGTTCATTTCCTAGGACAGGAGAAAATTTCTTCCCCCATTCACTTATTACATACTTTTTTGTGTCATCCAATAATTCTGAAGTGTACTAATCTGAATTAGTAGTTTGTTAGAGGATCGAATTGGTCTAGGATTGTTATAGGGGGTGATAATATTTTTAAGTGCAGGAGTATTGTCCGGATTACAGAGGATTTTATAGGCCATAATCAGTTGGTTATACTGGATTAGCCTGGGTAGTTGAAGCCACCCAAGCTGATTTAGATTGATGCAATGATGTGTCCTAAAAGGCAGCCCAGTGGCAAACCTGGCAATGTGGTTGTAGCAAATTGAGAGTTTGTTAACAACAGTCTTGTTTAAATTGAACAGTAGAGTCGATGCATACAGAAGGGCTTAAAGAAGGTGAGAGTGAGCTATGGCAATTTTAGCTGGAGGGGTTCGGAAGGCTTTTATTCTGTAAAGTGATCCTAGTTTTTTATTGATGGTTTTGATAGTTTGGTTAACATGTAGGTCGAATTTTAGATTATTATCTATAATGACACCTAATAGTTTTGTAGATGGGTCAGGGGAGGTTATTGTGCCATCATTTGATTTTATGGTAAAGGTGAAAGCGGTAGACCTACGTGTTGGTGAAAATAACAGCATTTTAGTTTTTTTGGGATTTAGGATCAGACGATGTTCAGAAAGCCAGTTTTCTATTGTATTAAAGGTGGTCTGGGTAGCTGACCATAACTCTATTGGAGATGTGGCCGAGCAAATCAGAGTAGGGTCATCAGCATATTGGATACAGCTGACTTTTGTGATGACAGTATAAAGGTTGTTAATGAAGATGAAGAACAGCAAGGGCCCTAGTATAGAGCCTTGTGGTACTCCAAGGGTGTTAGGTAGAAGATTAGAGAGTTTGTTCTGCCAGAGGACAGCCTGCTGCCGACCATTCAGGTAGGATTGAAACCATTGAAGGGCTCTAGTATCTAAACAGAATGTTTGCAGGGTGTGGATTAAAAGTTGGTGATCAACCATATCGAATGCCTTGGAAAGATCCAAGAAGAGGGCTGAGGATATATAATTATTGTTGCGATTATGGTTTACGGTGTTGGTAAAGGCTAGGAGGGCTGAAGTAGTACTGTGATGAGGACGGAAGCCATGCTGAGTGTTTGCCATAAGGTGATTCTGGATTAGGTGGTGCATGAGTTGTCTGAATACATTTTTCCATAATCTTTGCAAGTAGAGAGAGTATAGCTATTGGCCTATAATTGGAGAATTCAGTAGAGATGCCTCCTTTGTGAAGTGAGATTACATAGGATATTTTCCAGATGGTGGGAATTTTAGCTTCTACTATGGTTCGATTGATTAGTATTGAGATGGGGTAAGCAATAGCTGATTTTTGTAGGTACTCAGCAGGGAGTTGATCAGCAGAAAGTTTGGTGGGTTTTAATTTTTTGATCAAGGTACGGATAAGTGAAGTGGCGACTGGTTGGAAGCTGAACGTGAGTAGGTTTCTAGGGGTGGTACTTTCAGGACCAGGGGAGCTAGGAGGTAGTTGGCTAGCTAGGGCTTGAATTGTCTCAGTAAAGAATCAGTTAAAACTGTCTGAAATATCGTCAGGGGTTTTATCAATAGTAGCAGCAGGGATTGGTGTTGACGTTTGTCCAGGATGTAGTAGATTATTTAAACCTGCCCAAAACTTCTGAGGGTTATTTTGATTTACTGTCTGTAAATTACAGTAGTATTGTTTTTTGTCTTGTAAATGGATTGTTTAGTTTAGTTCCTGGATTGCCTGTATTTAATGTGATTTTGGGGGTCTTTAGAAGAACGCCATAAAGCCCATGCTTTGTTTCTAAGAGTAATTTTAAGTTTAGACTCTTTAGAAAGCCATGGCACAGTTTTTGCCTTTGTTCTCTTTGAACGAACAGGTGCATGCAAATCAAGAATCTCAAGGACTTTGTTGTTAAAGTATACTGCTGCTTCCTCTAAGGGGAGGTGTTTTAGAATAGACCAATTACATGAGTTTAATTCTTGTTTGAATTTGGCAGGGTCAAAGTTTTTATTGTTTCTAACCTTTCTGAGTAAGGGTTGTTGGGAATTAATGGCTTTGTGCTTAATTACATATGTCAGCAGGTGATCGCTTAGGCCATCAGGGAGGGTACCAGAGGTCTACAGTTGGGGGTGACTATTTGAGTACCCAGTCAAGTATGATTTCTTTTTGGTTGGGTTTACCTATCCTGGTAGGGGTGTATATGATTTGTGTAAATGCATGCAGGTTAATATGGGTGGTTGGGGATTCTGAGGAACAGGTGCCCCAGTCTGTTAAAGTCTCCAAGTAGTAGAGTTTCTTGGGGGTAGTGACATGATAGCCACTGCTGGATATCTTCAAGTGTAGATATATTGTTACCTGGGGGAATGTACATACAGATGATATTAATGCATTTATTTTTATTAAGTTGCAATTTGGTGGCAAGAATCTCTGAGTTATTAATCTGAGGTGGTTGTATTACATCTATGGTGACATTCAACTCAGATTTATAGAGTACAGCTACCCCACCCCCCTTCCTGGAAGCACAATCCAGCCTGTGTATGTTATACCCAGGTGGTAACACTTTATTGTCTGTAGTGTTAGGTTTTAACCAGGTTTCAGATAAACAGAGAATCTCAGGGGAGTGAACATCCAGAAGTGCATGCAATTCATGTACCTTGTTATTAATGCTTCTAAAATTGAGATGACAGGCTAGGAGAGAGTTAGTTGGCCTATTAATTGTAGGTTTGTAGCTTAGATTGCAAGTAGAGGGCATATGTGTATCTGAAGTGGGTGGGCCAGGGTTGGGGTGAATATCTCTACCAAGTATTAGGTTAAGTCTATACTTGGTGATGAACTTCAGGAATTTGTTTATTAGTTTGTGGTAGTGTTTGGATCTAGAGCTAATGTGCCTGGGGTTGAGATGTTGATAGACTGAACAAGATGTTGGATAGGATCTGGTACTGTAAGTATGGCTGAAGGTGGGAGGATTTACAGCTGGGGTGATAGTATGGCCTTTCGGGACCTGAAATCCCATGAGAAACTGGTTTTCATACAAGGTAAGGAAGTATGGTGTGAACAAGAGGGGTAGTAAAGAGGAGTAAATCATTATTCGTGATTCAGCTAGTGAGTTAAGGAACTGTTTTACCTGGTGATGCAACTCCAGAAGATAGAGTGGTGAGGTAAAGGTACTGGAAGGGAATGGGAGAATGCCAGATGAAAGCTAATAAGTGCTATTAAAATGTAGGTAGAAGAATGGGGGTGGGAGGAATTATCCCAGATGAAAGCAGATAGGATCTAGAAAGAGGGGTAGTGGCTATAGTACTTTAAATTTAGAGGTACTGGGGGCGGGAGGTAATTGGGGACAGGGAGGGGAGTGAAGAGAGCCCAAGCATAGCGAGGGTGAACATAGCAGGGCTATTGCAGTTTACAAGGTTTCCTAAGGTGTCCTAAAGCTATAAGGTAAGTATTATAGCTCTTAATGTAAGAGTCAGTTTACTTAAGTTACAGGGGAAGGAGGCAAACACTCAAGTAGAAAAAAGAGCCCTGTGGCTGACATAAATGGTGACCTGCTTAATTACACAGCACTGTAAGTGAAAGCTTAACTAATGCTTTTTGTGTGCAACCTACTCTGCTTAAATGCTGAGAGAAACTGATTTTGTTATGGTGACCAATTGCAGTCCTGTAGGCTCCGTTTTGTAGGTAAATGTAGAGTTTAATCTGTTTAAATGCTGAGAGAAACTGATGTTGTTATGGTGACCAATTCCAGTCCTGTAGACTCCGATGTGTAGGTAAATGTAGAGTTCAATCTGCCTAAATGCTGAGAGAAACTGTTTTTGTTATGGTGACCAGTTGCAGTCCTGTAGACTCCATTTTGTAGGTAAATGTAGGTAAATATGGATGCATAAATGTAGTACAAGAATAGACATACTTACAAGCAGTACAGTTCCTACACACATATGTGCCCTTTCTCTGGGATTGATTGTTGAATCTACCCTCAGGGGCTCTATAACAAAGCTGACGCTTTAAAGATTTCTTATTTTTAAAAGATAAGCTAGGTGCATCATCTAATACCCCCTCTAGTTCTTTAACTGTGTTTAGGATACTCCAATTCTTCTTAAAAACATCACAGAAGATGTTTATATCACTGCCATATGTAAGTGGAAACCTAAGTTTATTCATTCCTTCCCTATCACTCTAAGGCATACTATCTTCCCTCTGTGAGTAATGTGCTCTCCCCTTACCATCCCTCTTGCTTAGTAATTCAACTACATATTTATCATACATACTTGCAGGATACTCTCTTTCGATAAAAACTTCTCTAAGTGTGTCCAATGCCAATTTCATCTGTACTTCACCATTATGCAACCTCGTTATCCTTAGAATCTGTCATTTCACAACATTCTTCCCAATAAAGTGCGGGTGCATGCTGTTTCTATGTAGCAACGCATTTCTTCTAGTGGATTTCCTGTACAGACTGGTTTGTATCCCTGAAATGTCTGATTTCTTCACCCTGACATCTAAAAATTCTATTTCATCTTTTGAAACTTTATAGGTAAACTTTAGAAACCCAGTAGTCGAATGTAGGTATTCCAAGAACAAATCAAGTTCGCTTTGTGACCCCCCCCCCATAGAAAAACATGTCATCCACAAAACAAGTCTACCAAATCAAGTTCTTTCTATACTCTTGTTTCATTAAAAATGTTTCATGTTCCCATTCAACCAATGCAAGATTGGCGTAGCTGTTGGCACAAGGTGTGCCCATTGCTATGCCAATCCTTTGGAGATAGTACTGTTCCTTTCAACACCCCAAGTCATTTTTACAGGAATTGTGTAGTAAGACAAGGGGTATTGAATGTGAGGTTTTGTTTGTTACCTTAGACATTGTATCATTATTTACTGTTATCCCGAATAGTTGGGGTGTTGAAAACATTCGGAGTATATTGAATGCCAAACGATGCTATACCAATGATAAAGTGAACTTGCTACACTCACTATTAGAGATTATTTTAGAAAATAATATATTTCTCTTCAGGGAACAGTACTATCGCCAAAGGATTGGCATAGCTATGGGCACACCTTGGGCCAACAGCTATGCCAGTCTTGCATTGGTTGAATGGGAACGTGAAACATTTTTAATTAAATGAGTATAGAAAGAACTTCATCTGGTATACCTGTTTTGTGGATGACATGCTTTTTCTATTGGGGGGTACACAAAGAGAACTTGATGTGTTCTTGGAATACCTACATTTGACTACTGGGTTTCTAAAGTTAACCTGTAAGTTTCAAAAGATGAAATTGAGTTTTTAGATGTGAGGGTGAAGAAATCAGACATTTCAGGGATACAAACCAGTCTGTACAGGAAACCCAGTAGAAGAAATGCGTTGCTACATAGAAACAGCATGCACCCGCACTTTATTGGGAATAATGTGGTGAAAGGACTGATTCTAAGGATAATAAGGTTGCATAATGATGAAGTACAGATTAAATTGGCATTGGACACACTTAGAGAAGTTGAATTACTAAGAGAGAGGATAGGCACAGATAGTACGCCTCAGAGTGGTAGGGAAGGAATGAATAAACTTAGGTTTCCACTTAGATATGGCAGTGATATAAACATCTTCTGTGATGTTTTTAAGAGGAAGTGGAGTATCCTAAACACAGTTAAAGAACTCGAGGGGGTATTAGGTGATGCACCTAGCTTCTCTTTTAAGAATAAGAAATCTTTAAAGCTTCAGCTTTGTTATAGAGCCCCCGAGGGTAGATTCAATCACAGAGAAAGGGCACATATGTGTGTAGGAACTGTACTGCTTGTAAGTATGTCTATTCTTGTACTACATTTATGCATCCATATTTGCATTTTGAGATACATGCCAAGTATTATGCTGACTGTAGAACAAGAAACATAGTTTATTTTGCATTCTGTGAAGTCTGTAAAGCCTATTATGTTGGAAAGACCAACAGAATGTTAAAAGAACGCATTCAGGAACATATTAGAGATATCCAGAATAGGAAGGAAACCATCGCTTTAGCTAAACACATTGAGGCTGAAGGATTGTCACACTGCTTGAAATTTTTTTGTATATAAAAAAATATTTGTATTGGAAATTCTGGATGAAAGTCTAAGAGGGGGGGGGCATTAAAAACAGAATGGAGTCAGCAGACCAGAGGTGGATCCTTAAGCTAAATGCTCATACATTACCAGGGATTAATGAGACTGTCTCACTTAAACCTTTTTTGAAGGCTAGGACACTTAAACATTAGGTCAGGTGGAAGAGAAGCATTAGTTTAAGTACACGTCTTTATCACTAGGGTTTACTAGAAGTTAGGTTTCGATATATTTTAAGTATTTTATGTATATACCTAGGATGATTTTATTAATTGTTTAATTGATTGTGTAATTAATTATTGCTTAAAAGGAAGCTGATATGCTTCATGTATTCAGTCTGATGAAGCGGTCTGTGTGATCGTGAAAGAGCTTACTTGTTTTGTGTGTTCTGTATATTAAATTGAAGATTTTTGCAGCCGTGGTGGTTTGGCTCAACTTAATTTGTTTTTTTATTCTGTTTTGGCTGAGAGCCGTATCCTTTATCAGGCCTGGTTTTATTTTTATAATTTGTTATTTCAGAGATGTCTTGAAGAGCATTACTGAGCATGTGACTCTAATTGTTGAGAGGATGGAGTTCCAAAGTTTTGCGATGGTAAAGGAGTAAAATATCTGGCCAGATGAAAGTTTGGGTTCTTCTACATTTACAAGCAGTTGGTTGTTGGATCGGAGTGGTCTGTTAGGATTGTATAAAGTAAGTATAGATTATGAATGATTTTGTGAGCTGTAGTTAGTTGGATGAAGGTGAGACAGTTGGGGAGTTCAAGGCATTTTAGGTTGCGTAATGATAAGCAGTGGTGGGATGAGTAGGAGGTATTACTTACATACCTGACAATTTTGTTGTAGCATGAGTCTAGTTTGCACTTTGGAGAGGAGTGAATGTTGGTGAGGAGGGGGGCACCATATAAAAGAGAGGGTAATAGAAAAGAAGAGACAAGGGAAAGATGCACAGAGTAGATGTTTTGATGTGTCTTTTTGACATCGGACTGGATGTGCAGGTTAAATGTGAGGTTTTCGTCTATGATGACACCTAGGAATTTTGTGCTAGGTACAATGTTGATGGTAGAACCATTTAGGGATTGAATGGTGAAGTTCTCTTTTTGTAGGGGTGTGGACTTTTTGGGGGCAAAGATTAGTAGTTTGATTTTGTTGGGGTTCAGGGCATGATGATTATTAGACATCCAAATTTCAGTGGAGGTGAGGGCATTTTGGGTGAGTTGGTGTAGTTCTGAGGGGTTGTTTGCAATGCAGATGATAGTGGAGTCATTTGCATACTGGATGACTGAGACTTGAGAGAGTGTGGTGTGGAAGTTATTGATAAATATGGTAAACAGAAGTGGGCTTAAAATGGAGCCTTGAGGAACACCAGTGGTGGTGTTTAGGAAAGGGGAGTAAGAGTGCGGCCATTTAGTTGATTGTTGCCTGTTAGTGAGGTAATTAGTGAACTAGTTTAGAGTTTGAGGTGAGGTACCTATGTTAGAGAGCTTTGTTAGAAGGAGAGAGTGGGATATAATATTGAAAGCTTTAGAAAGATCAAGAAATAGTGAAGATACAATTTTACCAGTGTCACAGGCTTGGCTGACAGTGTTCATGAAGGATATGAGGGCAGTGGTGGTGATGTTCTAGCCTAAATCGGTGTTGAGTGGAGGAGAGGATGTGGTTGTAAGTCAGATGGTGAAGAAGTTGAAAATAAAAACATTTTTCCAGAATCTTAGAGATGGGTGATAGTAGAGCAATGGGGCTGTAGTTAATGGTGTCTATGTTTGGGCCCCCCTTGTATAAAGGGAGGATATAAGCTTTTTTCCAGATGATGGACATATAGGATACTTGGATAGATCTGTTGGCATCATATTGTATGATATTGGCAAGTGTTATAGTGGTATAAAGTTTATTTATGAAAATATTAAATAGTAGGGGACCGGGTACTGACCCTTGGAGGATACCAACAGAGATTGGTTAAAATACTGAAAAGTTTGGTTGCCAATTAGCTGCCTGCTTATGACTGCATAAATAACTGTCAAACCAGGAGAAGGAGAGGTAATGGAAACTTAGTGTTGCAAGTTTAGAAAGGAGCTTTTGGTGGGACATTGTATTAAAAGTTTTGGAAAGGTCAAAGAAAAGTGAAAAAACAAAGTTACCTTCCTTTCTGTACTGGTTTACTATGTTGGTTGGATTTAAAACTGTGCTGGGTGTTAGAGAGGAGGTTGTGTTTGGTTATGTTTCTAAGGGGCATTAATCCCTATGTCACTTGATGGGTTGCCAACTGGCCTACTGACAGAACCTACACCTTAAAAGTAGCTGACTCCAAATCCAGCTCCAGACAAGTGGAATACCTCAGGGTTCAGTCCTGCAACTGCTCGTTTGGCATCTACTTCTCCGAAGTACAGGCCAACACTTAGAGACTCTGGCTAACAAAGTTTGCAGATGACTGCAAACTGGGAGCCATTATTGAATCCCCAAATGATGTGGATACTCTACAAAAGGGCCTTACAGAAACAGATGCTTGGTGCCAGAGCCATAAACTTAAGCTCAATGCCAAGAAATGTATAGTTATCCCCTTTGGGAAAAAACATGTACCCGTGAATTACCACATAGGTGGCAGTACACTAAACACTGAAAGTGTGATAAGAGACTTAGGGACACAGGTTGACAGTGGTCTCACCTTCAATAACCACATCGCCACAACAATCAGGAAATCCTTCTATGTGGCATACCTCATCACTAAGGGCTTTTCATCCAGAAAAAAGGAGGTCATTGTCCCACTGCACTCATCCCTCATTAGACTCATTATAGAATACAACACCCCATTTGGTAGGTACCTCTCAAGACATCTGCAACAACTGGAAAGGCTGCAGAAATACCTCACTAAAAGAATCACAGGCCTAAAGCAGATGCCCTATGCTGACTGCCTTAAACACCAGCTATAGTCTGTCGCATATTGTCTACTCCGAGGTGATCTCTGCTTAACATACAAGGCCATGTCAAAGCCAGAGCTGTTGGACATGCTCCACTTAAAGAAATCCCAATCCCTCAGAGCCACACGCTCCAGGAATCTAAACATTGTCATCACAATAAACAAAACATGCTGGAGGGATAGGCTAAATAATGCCCAACTGCTGCTAAATGACAAATAAAAAAAACAAAGCTTCTATTCTCTTCAAAACCACCAGATATAGATTTCAAAATCTTTTCTAAAGACAGAACATAAATAGAAATAGTAAAATCTGCCAAACTACTAGGCATTACAGTAGACAAACTCACCTTTGAATCACACATTCTTCACATAATACAGAAAACACACTTTAAATTAGGCAATTTTTATCATCATAAACTCTACTTAGACAATCACACCAAAACAAAACTGGCAAGTACCTTACCAATACTTACTAACTTTCACTCATCCCTCAGCAACAATCTTCAATCTGGTCTAAATCAGTGATTAACTAATTAATGAATGTATAAAAACTATAGCATTCTGGGAGAGGGATGTCTGAAGAAGTCTAAGCATTATTTTAGACGAAAGCACTAACATTAAAGTCTTGAGAAGATTACAGCTACTTCGTTTTGGTGTTTATAAGTGTTTTAGTTTTTCGTATTTTCTGTGTTTTCTTAACTGTTGCCATTTTGTGTTGCCTCATAAGTCTCGTAAGTCTTCAATTAAACCCCCCCAGACAAGATGAGTGCAAAAAGAGCTATTCCGTGGAGTAAAAGAAAGGAATCGTGGAGGACCCCTGGGGAAAGAATCTGACAGCTTTCTGCAAAAAGAAGAAGTTAGATCTCTGAATGGTCCGAAAATAGCATGCAGCATATGATAACCTCAGTCAACAGGCCGATGAGGGAAATGCTACGAAGTGCAAGTGTGAATCAGGTCGGTAACCATTATTTCCTGAGCTGGAAGACATCATCTGTGAATGGATTGCTAACAGGAGAGCAAAGGCTTTGGTTGTGCGCAGGGCTGATATTCAAGCATTTGCCCTTGCAATGGCACCACAGTTAGCAATACCCCCAGAAGAATTCAAAGCATCACAACATTGGCTGGATGGCTTCCTTCAGGGATATGAACTGTCTCTAAGAAGATCAACAACACTATTCAAGCTGGAAGATACTGAAGTTATTAAACGTGCAATTGCGTTCAAGTCCTTTGTTGATGGCATCGACTTTTACTCTCCAACATGATTGCTAT
This sequence comes from Protopterus annectens, assembly GCF_019279795.1. Taxonomy (NCBI): domain Eukaryota; kingdom Metazoa; phylum Chordata; order Ceratodontiformes; family Protopteridae; genus Protopterus; species Protopterus annectens. Next base: position 501,865,020 of record NC_056731.1, on the reverse strand, counting down.
GGATGAAACTGCAGTGTTTATGGGCCAAGGACAGGGGCATGAATATTAAATAAACACTCCCTTGTGTTAGCTAATCATTGAACAAATGTACAGTGTGCACACTAAATATGCATGTAGGAGACATGAATATTCATATAACTGTACAAGTGGTGACTAACAAGTGTGCCAAAGGTCATGGATGGATGCAAACACATTTTGTAGAAAGAAAGCAACTGTCAAAATAGAACAACTGTCAAAATAGATTCATGCCCCTGTCATTCATATGTATGTTCTTGGTTATTGTGTTTAGATTGGCACAGTTTAACTATTGTCTGGTTGTACTATTGGTTGCTGTACTAATAAGTTATAAGTAGTTCATTGTTTTTTTGTTTACATGTGACTCTAGTTACATATAATGCAAGTATTGTTGAATATAGGTTATTCTGATGAAGCTCTTCCACCTGAATAAGAGCGAAAGCTTAATCATCTATTCAGTGTCTGAGTTTTTATTTCCTTTCTACTAGCTCAGTATTTATTACTACGCCTAAAAGAAGTCTGAATTTATATAATTAAGATTCTTCTAGTGCACGGTGTTTATTTTATATACATATTAATATATATATATATATATTTATTTATATATATTTATATATATATTTTTATATATATATATATATATATATTTATATATATATTTATATATATATATATATATTTACATATATATTTATATATATATATTTACATATATATTTATATATATATATTTACATATATATATATATATATATATTTACATATATATTTATATATATTTATATATGATATATATATATATATATTTATATAAATTTATATATAAATATATATATATTTATATATATATATATATATATAAATTTAAATATATATATATATATACATATATATATATACATATATATTTATATATATATATATATATATATATTTAATTTTTTATTATTTATTTATTTATGGGTGGCTAAACTGGAAATAAATAAATAAATAAATTATATATATATATATATATATATATATATATATATAGAAAACACCATGCCAAAACACAGACGAGAACACCGAGACAACTGAGATGACCGACAGTTTAAAAGCACAAAACTTCACATGCCCGACAAACCACAATCCCCACAATCAACAAAATAAAACAAATACCTTTTCCAAAAAACACACACACAACACAAGCACACCAAAAACCATACAAACCTACAGTAAACCTTACAAACACAACTATCTATGCACTAACCTTAACCCAAACCCTAACCCTAAGGTCCATCACTGTCGCACACTTACCTTATCCGCACCTTAACTCTAACTCACTTAACCCGCCCCTAACCTTAAAGTCTGTTACTATCGCACACTTACCTTAAGATGTTGGTGTTCTCAGCATCTGGCTTTTAAACTGTCGGTTATCTCAGTTGTCTATCTTCCGATCTCGGTGTTCTCGTCGTCCGTGTTTTTGGTGTGTCAGTGTTTTCAAGTAGACCCATATATATATATATATATATATATATATATATATATATATATATATATATATATATATATATATATATATATATATATCTGGATTCACTTCAGATGATTGAGTTTCTGAAATCTCAAAACTCATATGATCGAGACCATATGTTCTAGTTTCCATAAACTCAAACATCAGAAGTAAACACACATAAAAAAAAAACACATTTACGGATGTTTTTACAGGGGGGCAAGCCCAACCAGAACCCCCCACATGTGGGGCTGTGCCCACCACACCCCCCTACTTAAATATACTCCCGTTTATGCAGACTCTCGCTTCTGCAGACAGTGCAGAACGGGAGATTTCCCTGTTCCCCACTGTAGTGCAATCTCAGATTAGTATATTTAAGTAGTAGAGGTGAGAGGGCTTGCCCCCCTGAGGAATCCCTCACTTAACATTTACACAACATTTATTTATGAACACTCGATCATATGGTCTCCACCATATGAGTTTCGAGATTTCGGAAACTCAATCAACTAAAGTGAACATATATATATATATATATATATGTGTGTGTGTGTGTGTGTGTGTGTGTGTGTGTGTGTGTAGATATTAGCAAATGGAAAAGGTTTTTATTTGTTATTCTCTGGTTCTACAATAGATATGTGTATTACTATTCTGTTTCCTTTCTTATTCTTCTATCAAGGTTCAGTTTTAGGATCACAGATGGATAAGTACTAGGCTAGCTACCCATGCAGGCCATTTTAAGCCTAGCCAGTTTCCCTTTTTGTGCTTGAAATAACCTGTCCCATTTGATTATAGACTGACCTTAGTAACTGCAATTATATATTACCCCTGATAAGAATAACTGGGATCATACCATAGACAATTTCATGGGACCTATGCATGGGATAAAATAAGAGCTGCCTCTCAAAAAAGGTATGGCCAGAAATGATCACATGTGACACCCTTCACAAAAAGTATAATGCATGTTATTTTTTTCTTGTTTGGACTAGTTTTCTCTAATATTTTTTTCTTGGCATTTAAATAGGACATTAGAAAAAAAGGAGATATGGGGTATGCTGTGGCTTTGACTTGGACAATATTTGTTCTTACTGAATAGGATAGACAAGTATTTTATCACAAATAATTCTTTAAGACATCCTTGCTATATGTTTGGATTACTGATGACTTTTTTTTATTTATAATGCCCCATTATGAAAACTATGGCATTTCAGAACCTAATACAGAAGAGCTTAATATTCTTATATTTGACCTGTAATGTTAATATATACTGTTATAGCTATATAATACTAATATATACTGATCCGCTACTATACATTCTGATATGGCTGATAAAACTTGTAGTTCAAATATCTTTAGAAAACCTATGTTTATTAATAGTGACATGCATGAATGGGCATGCCTTCGCTGAAGGTTGCGTGACAGGCTGGCAACTCGGCACCATAAAAATCTACTGCAATCATTAGTGGACCGGAGTTCCGCTGTGGCGACCCCTAACCGGGAAAAGCCGAAAAGACAAACAACAACATTAATAGTGACATCCCACAAAGTGTGCAACTGTATTTAAAGTAAAATGTAATTAAAAATGCAGCAGTCAGGTAATCCAAACTAACCTCAGATTCAATGGAGTTTCAAAGAGGTCTACAAGATTTAGAAGTAGTACTTCTTGAATGTGACTATGATCTAAACGTTACTAGAGGGATATGAATTAAACCTCAGCAAAGTAAATGTGATGCAACTATTTATTGCTAACCTAGCTGTTGAAAATATATATAATCAGACCCCTGTCACTGAATTATCCACCCATATTTTATTCATTAATTTCCAGTTATCTATAGCTCAGGTAGGAATAGCATTAACCAAGCTCTATTAGGAAATGGAAAGTTATACTGGGACAGCCACAAATGGCTAACACCTGGATAAAAATCCATTTTTTACTAACAAAAATTAATTTGAAATATGTTTAGAAATGGAAGATCAACATAAAAATGCAGGTATAATGAAAGTGGTATCTGTTCTGTGCTTTTTGTTAGTGGTGCACATATATAAATTATGGGTCACTAATAGTTCTCTCATATCCTAGACCGTGTTTTGGAAATTATGGTAGGTACACCTGTAATAGTATGTGAGTTGTTTATATAGGCATGTGATGCACTTTATATAGGGAAAAGTGAAAGAAAATTTTCCTTTAGGATTAGTAAACACCATAGTGTAAAATGCTTATAAAACAATAAGAATGAAAGCAAATGGATATATAAATGTATTGTAACTTGCAGTAATTTTAAATATCTTTTTTTTGCATTAGAATCTTTTGATTTAGGAGTGAGAGATGGGGATTTTGTTAATTAATTACACGTACTAGAGATTAAACTGCAAATTTAGTTAGATGCTGCAGAACCACCATGTTTTGTATTCAGACATTCATTTAAATGTGTCTTATAAGCTCACCCCCATAAACAGCTCAAGTCATTGTGTATTTGCATATTATGTGTGATTATAATGCTTAAGTTTATAGTGAATGATATATTTTATATTTCTGTGGGTTTTATTATATATTAAGAGAAAGATCATTCATTGGCTTAATGAATGATATAATCTATGGTGTTTTTACATTTAAACATATAATGGTTATCTTTCTTCAGTTCTGAAGAGGTATGTAATAGAAAAAAAGTACTTACCTGAATTTCATTAAAAGCATGTGTCCTCCACTTCAATATTTGTTTTATTTTCTTTTGCTTAGAGAATAAAAATAGCTTATCATTTTAACCAAGCAAGTAACCTTTTTTGTAACTCATTTGCTTCACTGCTATAGAAACTTTGTATCCGTGCATAAGTTCTAAAACAAGGTCGTAATACAGTCTTACCATATATCCATTTATCTGAAAGATTTTTCCCTCCTATAGCTTCTCACAATAGTGGTACAACTTGACAGAACCTTGAAAACAGTTTGCCTCATCTTTGAAGGCTGGCTGGAGGAAGGCTTCAGTGTCCTTGTGTGATCTCTTTGTAAGGCTTCAGTGTCCTGTGTGATCTCTTTGTAAGGAAGTATAGGTCAAAGTTACAGCAAGAATAGCTTCAATAAAGGCTACTGTTTCTTTACCCTGTAACTCTTCTGTCACTGTTAATAATCTGATATCATTCCATCAGTGGCAATTCTCCAAGTTTATTTTACTTTGCAGTTATTTTATTTATTTATTCACATAATTCATTTATTTTGCTGCTGATTCTGTTTCTTATATTTATGTTGCCTCAAATAAAGTGACTTTTCTTTGAAAGTGGTTTTGCAACTTATTTTTCTATTTCCATTTTAATAAGTTCCAAGTTCTTTATATGAGCTATGTCCACAAGGATTTGTGACTCCAAAACTACAGCTTGTCAGCCTTTTCCATCTGGATAAAACCAGAATGCACATGCCCATTTATCTCTATGATGCCGTCACCTGTTCTGTGCACAGTGGAACACTGTCCCATCAAATTTAAATGCTGACTCACATTCCAATCTCAAAAATGTTACAACTCTTGTCAAAAGCTTATTGAAGGACTCATTTTTCACTAGTTGAAAAACTGCCCTTTTATTCTCACAACACTAAAACAAACACCTTAAGCTGCAACAATGTTAATGGCTAGCTCTGCCCCTATATAAACTGAGGACTGCTGCCGGTAAAAGGAAGTAATGGTTTGTCTGCACACTTTATTTCCACAGTGACCCTTAAAGAGACAAATGGCTTAGAAAATAAGGGAAATCATTGAAGGCTGGGTGGATGGCTGGATTAATGTACGAATTAATGGATAAATGGAGGGATGGTTTAATGTATGGATGCATATATAATCTCCAGACCAAATGGTAAAGGAGGATAACAAAGATTAACATTACAGACTGTAAACATTTTACACCATTTTAAAATCAATAAAAAAATTATCAGTTCTGTACTGGCCACAGAACTAACTATAAATAAACATCACCAGACAAAATATTTTGAGGAGGGCTAATCAAAAGAAGTAATCGTTCTATTGATCATTTTTTGTTACAATTCGTATACTCAAGCACCTGAATTATGCTCACTTTAGGGACCACTGCTACAGAAAATAGTTATTTGAATGCAGCAGTACTAAGAACACTAACCTCAGCACACAATAAAGAGTGAATGGCCTACAGCATGCCCTACTGGGCAGCTGAAGCACTTCCTAGTCTACTGCCAGACTGAACATCCAGTTTCCATGGTATGGAGAACGTCAGTAAGAATGTTCAAGATGCCATCAAAACTGAAAAGTACTTTGGACAAATCTGCTTTTAAACAAAGCTGTAGTGGTACCCACTAACCTTATACTATTAACCCAGACCTCTCCATTCAAAGTCTTGTTACATTTTTTTAAACAAAACACATGGCACCATACCTCTTAACCTCCAGAAATAATGGGGGGGGGGCACAAGTGCCCCAAAACAGGGACATATGTTAAATATTTTTCCTATAAACTTAGAAAGTTGCTAAAACAACAGGTTTTGCATTATGTATTTTCAAGTATATGAAGTCTGAAAGTCAAATGTTAGGCATTATTTAGGGAATCTAAACTTCAATATTTTGCCAGCGAACCACAAATTATATTAGGAACAGATTAAAAATATGAGGAAAAATCTGGACATTCTGCAAAAATGCTGACAGTTGAGAGCTATGCATGGCAGTTAGAACAGCACTTGGAAGGGGCCTGTTTGGTAACATGCCAGCCATGCCTTTGTTTCATTAATAACACAAGCGGGCCATCCAACTGCTTTTGTAGTTTTGTTCTTTCAGGGTACTGCCGAGTTGTCTGTGCATGTCCAAAGTATGCAGCAGGTTTACACCCTTGTTCGGATTACAGGTAAAAAAAGGTAACCAAATAGGTTCAAAAGATTTCAGAGACAGCGTTTGACACATAGGAGGGATTTGTTTTTAAAGCCACCTCATCTTTATGTATGAACTTTTTATATTAGGTGCTACAGGGAATTTCGTTCAATAACTGTCTCACAACATTCTGTAAGGAAAGTTGTATACAGTTTCACTTCAGAATCCTGAAATATCACATTCCTGAACTTCATAATCCAGAAGCCCAAAGACCTGAAAACTCAAAATCCTGAATCCCAAAATACTGAAAACACACAAGATACATATATTGACCATAGACAACACAAACCATATGACATTCCACCTAATATAAGCAGGGGGGCAAGCCCCCCTGCACCCCCCTACACCTCTTGCTATTTAAATATATCAACTCCAAGACTGCACTTTACTACACTATCATGAGTTATGTTGTAGTATAGCAAGTTAAAAGAGAACATTACTAAGGTTACAACAGGCAGTCATGAAACATGTGATGGTATGTTTGCCATTTTTTTCTGTGGAGTGCAATCTTGCAGTTGATATATTCAATTAGCAGGGGGTGTGGGGGATGCAGAAAAGTGAAAAGTGCTATTATTTTTCTTGTATGTGTTTCTGTGATTCCTTGTACTGGAATATTGTCATTCTTTGTGTCCTGTATATTTTCAGTATTTTGGGATTCAGGATTTTGAGTTTTCATTATTTTGGGCTTCCGGATTATGAAGTTCTGGATTCTGAAGTGAAACCATATATACACACATGCACGCGTGAGTGTGTGTGTGTGTGTGCATATATATACAGGCAATATGACAGATAAATATGGTTTAACAGAAGAGCAGCTCAATCTAGCATTATATAAAGTAATAAAATACTGAAGGAGGTGAAGTACAGAAATGGAAGTAAGACATATCACTTCTTTTTTACACTACAGCTACACATACTAATTCTCATTTGCACAAAATGAAAACATAGTGCATTTAGCTAAATGTGATTTTTTGATGGTGGGCCTTTACTCTTCTTTCAAAGTACATAATATCTATGCAGAAAGAAAACAGATGTCAGCTTATATCAACCCAGCATCCTCCACTTAAGATTTAGGGGCTACACCTTGCATTATTAATTTGTTAAATTCTTAAATGAAGGTGCAGGGTCATTAATTAAACATCCATTGCCTATGAAAAAATGGAGAACCACAGCTGTCCTGGAGACAAAGGTAGAGCATGAGGGTCTTATCAAAAAACTTGATGTGTTGTTTACTTTGAAATGGTGACCGATCATCTTATAATTTGAGATCCTTGAGGTGAGTCTCCCAAGCACAATCTGGGGAGTTTATATTCAACTTTTTAATATTATTAATGTACAAACAAATAGAAACAAGAAACTTCGAAAAGTTACACAAACCAAGAAAACAATAAAGTGGATCCAACAAAGCACAGTAGTCGATGTAAAATCCAAAATCTTTTACTTGCTAGCGCTTTCGTGTAACAAATTACATACACTTCTTCAGACAAGTTACTATGAAACTTACTGTGAGTATAAATACACTCACATACACAGATAATTACCTAATTAAGTTAATTAATTAAGCAATCAAGTAATTATATTCAGCCCTACGTAGAACAACTATCAAAACTTTACTACTTCACAGTTAAATGTAAAAAATGCTTACACAAAAATTAAAATTATATTCTTATTTAAAAGCACTTATTACATACTACTTATCATAACTTATAACTAATAACTAATGAATAATGAATAATGGATTCAGCGAGTTGAAAGGTACTATAGATGTAATCAAATATATACATATATAAATATATATATGATACACATAAATCAACAAAAAAACAAAAAAACAAATATTTATTCATTTAATTAATCAAATTCATTTCACCAACCTATCTTTGTTTATATTCGTATCTCCGTTTTACTTGAATTTTTCAGTTGTCATTCAAATAACTAAACTCATTGAAGCTGGATGATTTTTATTATTATTATTGTTATTACTACCAGGTTCACCTAGTAAGGGCTTTCTGTTTTAACAGACATTTGATGGAACACATCCCATTAATCCCCGGGTACACATATGCATTTGTTGAGTTGCCACAGTAGCTCGCATTCTTCCAGCTTGAGGTGCCATGGCCCACCTCTAGGGTTAATTTCTACTTTTTGTACTACATTGAACAAAAAACTGTGGTTTTTATTTTCCATGATATGTTTTGCCAAAGCATTAGACACAACTCCCTTAGAAATTGCATACATGTGTTCGTAAATACATTGTTTCAAATGGCGTTCAGTTTTTCCAAAATAGAACGCAGGGCATAGTGTACAAGTGGCTAAATACACTACGCCTTGGCTAAAACAATCACATTTATGGTTAATGTAGTATCTCACTCCTCGAACTGAGAAGGTGGCACCAGTTTTAATATGCTTACAATAACCACAATGACCACACTTGAACATACCTTTGTTAGCCCTATATGTTCTAAGAGGGAGCTCTAATAATGTTTTCAATGAAGGCGCTTTTCTATATACAACCACTGGTTTTGATCCCAAGTTAACATTAGAGTGCAAACCTTGTGTTAGAAATTCCCAGTTATTATTCAGTATACGACGGGTATCTGCTGCTAATTCATTATATTGGGTCAAGAAACTTGTATTAAAGTTGGTGTTTACCTGTCCATCTTCTATATTTATAGGGGTATCTACTGTATCCATTTCACATGTTGTATCCAATACACAAGTTTCGTTATTTGTCTTTAAAATAGGTCCCAAAAGACCAGTGCGTCTCTTTATCTCTACTTCCCGAATAACTGAATTAACTAGTCTACTAGGGTATCCTCTGTTTCTAAACATCTCTGCTAAAAGGCTACATTCTTCTTTAAAAATGATCTCTTCAGAGCACATACGAGAAGCGCGCACTACCTGACCCTTTACTACCCCTTTCTTCTGAAAAAACGGGTGGGAGCTGGAAAAATGCAAAAAAGAATTACTATAATGGGGTTTCCTATAAATACTAGTAGTAAACCTCTCCTTTTCTGTGTCTTTTTTTATCAAAATGTCCAAGAAATTAATTGAGCTTCATCAAAGTTGTAAGTGAACTTTAAAAATGGAACAAAAGAGTTCATCAAATCAATCAATTGGGTAGCTTCTTCTTTACTTCCTTTGATAATCATCAAAATGTCATCTTGGTATGACTATATCTTTATACAATTGATACAGGAATAAGTAAGTATGCTCCCAAAAAGCCATGATGGAGTTTGCAAAGGTTCCCCCACATGGGGAGCCCATTGCTACTCCAGTTACTTGAAGATATAGTTCCTTTTTGAACATAAAATAATTATTATTCAACACTAGTTCAAGTAGACTGACAATTAAGTCAATTTCATCACCTGGGAGATGCAATGAAAACCAGGTTCTCTCACCACGAAGTAATTGAAAGATATAACAAGCAGTCCAATTCAGCCAAGATGAATTAATTCAGCATCCGTTTTTCACCAAATAAACCATGAACGAGGTTAGATTAAGCAAGAAGAGACATTTATTTGGGTGTGAGCACTTTCGCGTAGCAACTACTACGCTTCATCAGACAATATACAGACATTTAAAACTTCCATTTATATAGCGTAACATACTAAAAAGGCGCCAAAATTAAGATAGTTTACTTACTTAAGCAATTAATCAATCAGACAAAAAAGGTAAAATATATAAAATAGTCAGGTATTTCCAGTAGACTTTGCTTTTATACAGTGTTATTTAAAGTCACACATCACTATTTGTTATTTTTAAAATAAATAGATGAGTATATAAATATAAATATAAATATATAAGCGCAATTTAAAACAAGATGCCTACCAAATAAATTAATGTTAAACAGTAAATATCCCATGCAGGAATATTTTATGCAAGAATATATAATCATACATAATAATACTCATAGCATTCTAAAACATTTAAAAGCTTTTTAAAACCTTTTTAAGGTATAAATAGATTTATTTATATAAAAAAATATATATATTTATTATTTGTTGTAGAAATATATATTTAAATAAATAAATAAATAATCAATGGTCAATAAATAGATGAGTGAATAAATAAAATGATGTGAAACAATTAATATATATATTGTTTAGAATTATGCATAGCTATGTAATATCAACCTAAAAAATGTGTATATAGGGATATATAAATATCAATATCAAACTATGTCATAGTCATTTGAGTTAATTATATACAAGGGTCTGCTGAATGCAGAACCTTGGCTCAAATGGAATATACTCTAAACTGATATAACAAAATGCATATAAAATAATTATGAAATGTTTATAAAAGTGTATAATGATACCAAATCAAATGTTTAAAATCAAATATTAGAAATTTTTTTAAAAATAATATCTAAATAAATTCAATGCGAATATATGTATATATGTTGAGACCAAAAACATAAAAATGTATGTATGTACTTGGATATAAAAACAGATTTAAAAGAATAAATAAATACTAAGATAAGAAGGTACAATAATACATGTGACTTATCTAGCTTCTAAAACAGGTTTAATAGAGATCTGGCTATTAATGCCAGAGGGTATATGGGCAGCCAATCTTAAAATCCATTTCAGTTCTTTATTATTTAGAAACAGCACATTATCACCACCTCTTTTATTACTTACAATTGTTTCTAAAACTCTAAAATGAAATTGATGTAAAGGATGTTCTAATGTATGTTTCGCTAAAGCGTTTAATTCATTTTTTCTCTGTATATCATAAAGATGGCCATATATCCTATCCTTCAAACACCTTTTAGTGAGCCCAACATAGAAGGCTTGACAACTCTTACATGTCACAAGATAGATAAGATTCTTTGTACAGCAGTTAGCAAAAAACCTGGGTCGAAAGATGTAGTTCATGGTAGGATGATGAAATTCTTGTGTCCTAGAAATTAACTTACACCTATTACAACTGTGACAGGGAAAAGTGCCTGTCTTACGGCCAATGGGTGATGCTGCTGAATGGATAAAGCAATCATCATTACATAATAGCCGTTTCAAATTAAGGCTGTTTCTGAACATAAAGTGGGGTTTATCCCCTACAATTTGTCTAGTAAATGAGTCCATGATTAAGACCTTCCAGTTGTTACGAAAGATCTTTTTAATATTATTTATTGTACTCGTATAATTTAGAGTTACGGCTACAAACTTTGATTGCATATTTGTATTTGTAGCTTCTCTTTTTCTGATTCCAGTGAATCTATTTTCAGTTTGTGTATTTCCTATAATACTATTCCTGATATTGCTAACTAGGTTTGAATCATAACCTCTCTCCTTAAAGAGTAATTCCAAACAGTCTGCTTCAAAATGTAAGTCAGTGATACCCTTACAAAGTCTAGTCAACCTAATGAACTGACTTTTAATGATACCAGGAAAAATGTATCTTGGATGCATACTATCGAAAGTAAGGAGGGTATTCCTCCAGGTTGGTTTCCTGTAAAGATTCGATGTAATCAGGCCATCCTTTGTGATACTTAATGTTATGTCTAAGAAATTTATTTTTTCATAAGAACATTCCATAGTAAATTTGAGAAAAGTGGAGGTGGTTTCTAAATGAGCTAAGAAATCTTTAAAATCACTCTCAGTGCCCTCCCAAATGATAAGAATATCATCCACAAAGCGCTTATAGGCCTTTATCTTAGAAAACAGGGGGTGGAGAAATAGGCAGCTCTGTTCCCAGCTTAAGACAACCAAGTTGGAATAGGTGTTGGCGCAAGGAGTGCCCATTGCCACCCCCCATTTCTGAAGATAGTAATTATTCAAAAACATAAATGCATTATTATTAAGGACTAAGTCCAATAATTCGCCTATTAACAACTGTCTATCATTGGTGAATGACGTTTCTTCTAATAATATTTCTCTCACCGCTTCAATACATAAGTCATTAGGAATAGACGTGGAAAGGTTTTTCACGTCTAGAGTAATTAGAAGGTACTCATGTTCATTAAGGGCTAAATGTATCTCAGATAAATAGTCAAGTAATTGATATGTATCCTTTAATATGGTTGCAAAAGAATCAACTACAGGTCTAAGTAAAAATTCTAAAAATGAAGAAATATTGGCAGTGACCCAGTTATCTCCCGAGACAATAGGTCTTAAAGGGATGGGGTATTGGTTCTTATGGATTTTGGGTAATCCTTTAATTATTGGTACTGTCGGATTATCTATAACCAAATAATTATACATTTCTTCACTAATTTGTCTACAAATGAGAAGGTCATACAGCACATTATGCACATTTTTAATAATTCTATTCACATCATATAGCTTCATTCTAGCATACGTAGTATCGTCATTAAGCATCGAGTGCATACCCATATTGTAGTCAGTGGTGTTTAAAATGACCACCCCACCCCCCTTATCAGCGGGTTTGATAGAAATATCATTGCAGTTGCTCAAATGTTTCAAAGAAGTAAATTCTTCTGAATTAAGGTTATAAAAGCTAGGTCTCACCTTATTAGAAAATAAATTGTAAAAGTCTTGTTCGCACAAATTTAAAAAACATTCAATATTATAAGGAAATGGAGGCGTAAAAGTACTTTTGCGCTTAAACATAGTATTTACAGTAGTATTAATTGAACAAGCTTTGTCTCTAAAAAACACCTTCAAAGCTACCTGTCTGCAAAATAATCTTAGGTCAATTAATACCTGACTAATAGTATCAGGGCAAGCTGGGATAAAGTTAAGGCCCCGATTCAATAAAGAAATATCAGCATCAGAAAAAATAAAATCAGAATAATTATATAATAGTTCAGTCACATTCTTGTTCTTCTTACTGGATTGTAATTTTCTTTTGACAGTTTCCTTTTTCTTGGTCCCCGACTCATCGATCGGCCCCTGTTGTGGAATTGTTGTTTCACGGGGTAAGGTAAAAAACTAGAGGAAGAAGGACCTGAAGAATTGTCAGAATATAAGTCCTTCGGTCTAGCTCCTAGATTACTGGGCAATTGTTTTAGTGCTAGTTGGTTGGGAGGGGGTGTATCAGACACAGTAGAGAAACCAGTATTAGCACCCTCCAAAATGTAGTTGGTAATAGTTCATTATTGGTTTGAGGGTCATTCACATTACGAAGGGAATTACCCATATTCGCTGTAGAAGGTAAACGATTTACATTATCATTTGAACTGCTTGTGTTCTGAGTAACACTGTTACCTCTCGGCCATACAAATATTTGCCGAGATTCAAAGTCATGGAAATCTCTTTGTAGCTTGCGTAATTTTGTTGCTTTTAGCCTTTCACTAAAGGCATTAACCTGAAGGCAAATATTACGCATTTTCCTGACACAGTACTCCGTTTTAAAACGGTTACTTAAATCTTTAAAAACAGTGTTAACTTTGTTGCGTAAATCAGTCTCTATCGGATTAAAGTATTCTAACAATAGTTTAATATACCTGTGTCCAAGGTCGATATTGAGATCCTGCCATTTCTTAAGTAGTATCGGATGTGCCTCTCCATACGACGGCATGCAGAGGACTCTCATTCCCCTTGGCACAATACAATAATGTAAACATGCTTCCAGGTGCTGTCTTTGCCAGGCATACTGCTGTAGCCTGTACATATCATCCTCAAGTTCCTTCGATGCTGTATTGAAATCAGTAAGATTAATGCCCTCTTCATTAGCTGAAGTAGCGTTATCTGAATGTGACAAGTCCAGAGCCAATAAAGGGTTTGCCTGTTGATGTAGAAGATCCACCAAAATTGCTGAGGCATCCTTCGTCCCTGGAGTGTAATCCAGTTCTATATTTACATTTTCCATCACGTGCAGTTGGTGAAAACAACCAAGGTAAAAACTATGAAATAAAAGAAAAAAATTTTCCACTGATAGCTGAAGAGAGTACCTGTAGTGGTAGAACGAAAGATGCAATGAAAACCAGGTTCTCTCACCACGAAGTAATTGAAAGATATAACAAGCAGTCCAATTCAGCCAAGATGAATTAATTCAGCATCCGTTTTTCACCAAATAAACCATGAACGAGGTTAGATTAAGCAAGAAGAGACATTTATTTGGGTGTGAGCGCTTTCGCGTAGCAACTACTACGCTTCATCAGACAATATACAGACATTTAAAACTTCCATTTATATAGCGTAACATACTAAAAAGGCGCCAAAATTAAGATAGTTTACTTACTTAAGCAATTAATCAATCAGACAAAAAGGGTAAAATATATAAAATAGTCAGGTATTTCCAGTAGACTTTGCTTTTATACAGTGTTATTTAAAGTCACGCATCACTATTTGTTATTTTTAAAATAAATAGATGAGTATATAAATATAAATATAAATATATAAGCGCAATTTAAAACAAGATGCCTACCAAATAAATTAATGTTAAACAGTAAATATCCCATGCAGGAATATTTTATGCAAGAATATATAATCATACATAATAATACTCATAGCATTCTAAAACATTTAAAAGCTTTTTAAAACCTTTTTAAGGTATAAATAGATTTATTTATATAAAAATATATATATATATATATATATGTATCTTTTATCACCTGGGAGATGTTTACTTAATAGGAAATCTCTAACCCAGTTAGTGCCTGTCTCTTGTGGGATTGATGTATAAAGGTCCTTAACATCTGCTGTCAAAAACCCTAAGTTTCCCTCGAATGGAATATGGTTAAGGCTGTCAAGGACATACCAAGAGTCCTTGCAGATCTGGGATTCACTTTTGAGGACCTCTTTTAGCTTGTTATCTACCCACTTAGCGCATGAATAATTACTAATTGACAGCATATCTTTCATTCTAGTTTCGTAGTCATCTTCGTGCATAAGGACAGCCCCCCCGCCCTTATCGGGTTTCATTGTTCGTATGTTATATGCTTTAATTAAAGCAATAAGGTTTTGATTTTTCAAATCAAGATGTTTATTCTGATAAAATTCCTTATTTAATGCTCTCAGGTGAACCTCAGTGATTCTTTCAAATAACAACAAATTGTTATCGAGTGGAGGATTATACGTACTTGCCACTTGTTCTGTACTTAACAAATTATTGTTTTCACCAAAGTCATGTGAAACACTAAAAGACTTTTCTTTTAGTGTTTCACATGACTTTGTTGAATTATTGGCAAAGGGTTTTAATTTTGTATTACCACAAAAACCCGATATAGCCAGAGGGTTGTGTGATTTTAAATTATATGTACGTAAACTCAACTTGAGAATGTTGCTGGGTGAAAACAATAATTTGTTAGTAATTACAGACAGGTTTCAAGAAATGAGTTAAACCAGTCTTATAAAAAAGTTAAAGATTTTCTAAGTGATTTATTTATTGATGGCAGTATTAACACTGAGTTATATCAATATCTAACTATGCCAGCTCCTATGATTCCAGTCATCTTCGGGGTTCCAAAGCTACATAAGGACATTCAGACCCCCCCTTTTAGACCCATAATTGATGGACGTCAATCCATCACTTATTCATGCGCTAAGTGGGTAGATAACAAGCTAAAAGAGGTCCTCAAAAGTGAATCCCAAATCTGCAAGGACTCTTGGTATGTCCTTGACAGCCTTAACCATATTCCATTCGAGGGAAACTTAGGGTTTTTGACAGCAGATGTTAAGGATCTTTATACATCAATCCCACAAGAGACAGGCACTAACTGGGTTAGAGATTTCCTATTAAGTAAACATCTCCCAGGTGATGAAATTGACTTAATTGTCAGTCTACTTGAACTAGTGTTGAATAATAATTATTTTATGTTCAAAAAGGAACTATATCTTCAAGTAACTGGAGTAGCAATGGGCTCCCCATATGGGGGAACCTTTGCAAACTCCGTCATGGCTTTTTGGGAGCATACTTACTTATTCCTGCATCAATTGTATAAAGATATAGTCATTTGGTACACAAGGTACCAAGATGACATTTTGATGATTATCAAAGGAAGTAAAGAAGAAGCTACCCAATTGATTGATTTGATGAACTCTTTTGTTCCATTTTTAAAGTTCACTTACAACTTTGATGAAGCATCAATTAATTTCTTGGACATTTTGATAAAAAAAGACACAGAAAAGGAGAGGTTTACTACTAGTATTTATAGGAAACCCCATTATAGTAATTCTTTTTTGCATTTTTCCAGCTCCCACCCGTTTTTTCAGAAGAAAGGGGTAGTAAAGGGTCAGGTAGTGCGCGCTTCTCGTATGTGCTCTGAAGAGATCATTTTTAAAGAAGAATGTAGCCTTTTAGCAGAGATGTTTAGAAACAGAGGATACCCTAGTAGACTAGTTAATTCAGTTATTCGGGAAGTAGAGATAAAGAGACGCACTGGTCTTTTGGGACCTATTTTTAAAGACAAATAACGAAACTTGTGTATTGGATACAACATGTGAAATGGATACAGTAGATACCCCTATAAATACAGAAGATGGACAGGTAAACACCAACTTTAATACAAGTTTCTTGACCCAATATAATGAATTAGCAGCAGATACCCGTCGTATACTGAATAATAACTGGGAATTTCTAACACAAGGTTTGCACTCTAATGTTAACTTGGGATCAAAACCAGTGGTTGTATACAGAAAAGCGCCTTCATTGAAAACATTATTAGAGCTCCCTCTTAGAACATATAGGGCTAACAAAGGTATGTTCAAGTGTGGTCATTGTGGTTATTGTAAGCATATTAAAACTGGTGCCACCTTCTCAGTTCGAGGAGTGAGATACTACATTAACCATAAATGTGATTGTTTTAGCCAAGGCGTAGTGTATTTAGCCACTTGTACACTATGCCCTGCGTTCTATTTTGGAAAAACTGAACGCCATTTGAAACAACGTATTTACGAACACATGTATGCAATTTCTAAGGGAGTTGTGTCTAATGCTTTGGCAAAACATATCATGGAAAATAAAAACCACAGTTTTTTGTTCAATGTAGTACAAAAAGTAGAAATTAACCCTAGAGGTGGGCCATGGCACCTCAAGCTGGAAGAATGCGAGCTACTGTGGCAACTCAAAACAAATGCATATGTGTACCCGGGGATTAATGGGATGTGTTCCATCAAATGTCTGTTAAAACAGAAAGCCCTTACTAGGTGAACCTGGTAGTAATAACAATAATAATAATAAAAATCATCCAGCTTCAATGAGTTTAGTTATTTGAATGAAATGAATTTGATTAATTAAATGAATAAATATTTGTTTTTTTGTTTTTTTGTTGATTTATGTGTACCATATATATATTTATATATGTATATATTTGATTACATCTATAGTACCTTTCAACTCGCTGAATCCATTATTCATTATTCATTAGTTATTAGTTATAAGTTATGATAAGTAGTATGTAATAAGTGCTTTTAAATAAGAATATAATTTTAATTTTTGTGTAAGCATTTTTTACATTTAACTGTGAAGTAGTAAAGTTTTGATAGTTGTTCTACGTAGGGCTGAATATAATTACTTGATTGCTTAATTAATTAACTTAATTAGGTAATTATCTGTGTATGTGAGTGTATTTATACTCACAGTAAGTTTCATAGTAACTTGTCTGAAGAAGTGTATGTAATTTGTTACACGAAAGCGCTAGCAAGTAAAAGATTTTGGATTTTACATCGACTAATGTACAAACAAATGACAGCCCTTGAATGATAGCAACCTGAATGTGTGACCACTTTTTTCCATAGAAGTTACTATTAATGAAAGAGCATATTCTGAAGGTGGGAAATGCTGGTTCCAAATGCTGTAGGGAGGTACAATCTGGATTTCAGATTCATGAAGATGGCAAACAGCATTTGCCATAGATCCTTGAGGTATGTCCTTGGTACTCAATTCCTTCAGTTTTGAGACAACTAAAACAGTTTGGAACCTGTTTCACCCTCCTGATGTAGGGTTATTATGAAAGACTTGGGATATGGGATAGCACCTTGAACTCTTGCGATCATGGAGGAAAGCACATCTGTTTTTAAGAGACAAAGATCCACAGGCCATTAAAGGTTTACAGACTTTGAGGAACTTCAAGATAAGGTATGAAGAGGTTATTGCTGAGTTAGACACACAGACACACACACACACACACACACACAGACACATATATATATATATATATATATATGGTTCTACCTTACATAGTCGACAGTGCAGAACACAGACAACGCAATCATTGACACCACATAATCGACAGTGCATAAACACGACACCTCACATGCCCGACAACGAAATAACCGATGGTTCACAAACACGAAACCTCATATGCTGCATACACCACAATAACAACAATCAACAAACAAAACACATCCCCTGTCCAAAAACCACATACACAACACAAGCACACCAAAATCCTTACAAACCCACATTAAACCTCACATACACAACTATCTACAACCCTAACCCAAACCCTAACCCTAAGGTCCGTCACTATCGCACAGTCAGCTAACCCACACCCTAACCCTAACTCACTTAACCCGCCCCTAACCCAAAGACTTTCACTACCGCACACTTACCTAACCCACGCCCTAACCCTAACTCACTTAACCCACCCCTATCCCCACAGACCATCAATATCCACACTTACCTTACTCGCACCCTAACGTCCGTCACTACCGCATACTTACACAGCCTTTTCTCATGTCGGTATCCTCGGCGTCGGTGTTTTCATCCGTCGGTCTTCTGCATTTTCGATCTTCTGGTGATCGCGATTGCATTGTCGATGTTCTGCACTGTCGACTATGTAAGGTAGAACCATATATATATATATATATATATATATATATATATATATATATATATGGGTCCCCTTCAGTTGACCGAACCGACGATTCCCCGACACGTGGAAGACGAAGACCAAACGACCGACAGGTAAGTTTACCGAAAGGGTGATTTGCCGACAGCGGAAAGACCGACAAGGGTAATGTGTGAGCGCGAATCGGTAAGTGTGCGACAGTGACGGAGTTAGGAGCGGTCAGGTAAGTGTGCGATATTGTGGGATTTTGGGTTAGGCTGTGGGAAAGGTGAGTGTGTGGTAGTGTCGGAGTCAGGGTTCGGGTAAGGTAAGTGTGTGATAGTGAGGGACTGTAGTTTAGGGACGGGTTAAGTGAGTTAGGTTTAGAGTGCGGGTAGGGTGAGTGTGCGATAGTGACGGGCTTTATGTTTTTGGGTGGGTTCAGTGAGTTAGGGTTAGGGTGCAGGTAGGTGAAGTGTGCGATAGTGACAGTCTTTAGGTGTAGGGGTGGGTTAAGTGAGTTAGGGTTAGGGTGCAGGTAGGGTGAGTGTGCGATAGTGTCGGACCTTGGGGTTAGGGGTGGGTTAAGTGAGTTAGGGTTAGGGTGCAGGTAGGGTGAGTGTGCGATAGTGTCGGACCTTAGGGTTAGGGCTAGTGGCTATGCTATGTATTGTAATGTGTTGTTTACCTTCGGTGTGTCAGTGTAATGGTGTTCGGTGTTTTGCATTGTCGGTTTTGTGTGTTGTCGGTTATCTGGTCTCGGTGGTTTGTGTGTCAGCGAACTGGCGTGTCGGTCTTTTAAAGTAGACCCATATATATATATATATATATATATATATATATATATATATGTATATATATGTATATATATATATATGGCTTTAGTTAATGATATCTAGCATTCTTTTTGTCCACTCCCCTTTTATTGGCCATTGAAATCTAGAGGAACAGCTACTTGCCTTCCCTCTCCCTAGCATAATCCATGGTGCAGCCCCATCCCTGAATTTTACCAACCTGAGTTTCAGTAGAACATGACAGAGACAGTCTATGTTGACAATGTGAACTGTTGGCATGTGCAATATGTATGGTCATTCTCACCAAACAGGAGAATATATGTGACCTAGTATATGTCAATAGTGATACAATAAATGTATGCATAAATAGTGGTATACATAGTATTTATAATATAGAAAATACAGAAAGAATGCATTTAAACACAGTTTTTTAAATGTAGTATGTATGCACCTGTTGCTGTAAGACCCCATAGTTACCTGGCTGTATTAGAAAGAACAAGCTTCTTTAATGAATTGTTGGATGTAATATAAATAGAGGGCAGGGGAAAGTCCATTCTGAGAGAATTCTTCCTTGAGGAAAGCTACTAACAGCAGAGAGCAGCAGCTCTAGCAGGGAGACTCAGTGATGGTGAAGATGGGCCTCAGAGAATAAGCTAAATATATTTACTACCAGAGAAATCCTGCCATTTACTGCTTCCATCAGAATAAGCAAGAGCAAAGGTATTTGCTACGCATTTTCATTACGTAAAATAAATGGCTGCATATGTTATATGTATTGATTTTAATGTGTGCATTTGTATGTATGCATGTGTAGACACAAATGTATATTTCCTTGTTTTTCTACTGAGTTGACAAAGACCTAGGAACACTGTCTAACCAAGTGACTAGTTCAAATTCACACACTAGACAAAGTGAGGACATAAGTATGTTTGCTAGTAGAAATAAGCAGATTGGTGGATAATGTTTATTCATTCATTGATCCAGTCTGTGGTCATAGGACATCCAGAGCCTCTCTCAGTACTCATTGGATGCAAGGCAAAGAAACAAATCCTGAGTAGAATGCCATTTCTTTTTGCAGAATGTATGCATAAACATACACATATACAAACATATGTAGTTAAGGAAAATCTGATGGCACCCTATTAAGATCTCCAGAATTGCATTGCTGAGTCCTGAAACAGCAGAAATAAATATTGAACATCTCTCTTCTATAAACTTCTTTTCTGAAATGGGGCAAGTCATCATGCACTGCGAAATGTTGACAATCATCCCTCCCCCCACTCACCCAACTCCGAGATCATCATACATCAGGGAAAAGGAAATATTCAAAGAAATGGTAATCTTGGATTTAATATATGTAAGTTCAGATTTACAGCCATTTGGTATCCACATTTTGGTATTCAGCAATGTAAGTCTCAAGATTTTTGAAGGGTCACTAGTTCACATATGGCATGTAACTACAAGGTGGGAGCATTCGAGTGTACTCCGTAAAAGCCCAGACAGATGACTGGGGGGAAACACACCATCCAAGAATTAACCTGAACAACCAAGTGTTGCCAGACATCAACAGGAACATCTGTATTAGTGTGCTGTTACTGTACAAGTATGACTTACTTACTTATTCATTCATTTTTATTTAACATCTGTTTGCCGGGAAAGTCCGACTTGGAACAAAGCCAGTTTTCAATGGAGGCCCGGGGAGAAATGCTACAAATGCATGTCTTTGTAAATGGAAGGAAACGAGCACCCAGAGAAAACCAACACGAACGAAGTGAGGACATGCACACTCCACACAGAAGGCACCCTAGCCAACAATTAAACTGGAGAACCTCTTGCTGTGAGGCGACAACATTGCCGCTGCACCAGTGTGCCGTCTTAGGAAAATGAAGTGCATTTTTACAACAGTAACCTCTGCATGAGTGTGCTGTTACTGTACTAGTATGACTTAGGAAAATGAAGTGCATTTTTACAACAGTAGCCTCTGTATCAGTATGCTGTCACTGTACTAGTATGACTTAGAAAATGCAGTGCATTTTTACAACGGTAACATCTGTATGGGTCTGCTGTCACTGTACTAGTATGACTTGGGAAAATGTAGTGCATTTTTACAACAATAACCTCTGTATTAGTGTGCTGTTATGGAACTAGTATGACAAAGGAAAATGGAGTGCATTTTTACAACAGTAACCTCTGTAACAGTGGGCTGTTACTGTACTAGTAGGACAGAGGAAAATGGAGTGCATTTTTACAACAGTAACCACTGTAACAGTGTGCTGCTACTGTACTAGTAGGACAGAGGAAAATGGAGTGCATTTTTACAACAGTAACCTCTGTAACAGTGTGCTGTTACTGTACTAGTAGGACAAAGGAAAACGGAGTGCATTTTTACAACAGTAACCACTGGATCAGTGAGCTGTGACTGTACTAGCATGAGTCAGGCAAATGGAGGACATTATTACAACAGTAAAGTCTGACTGAGTGCACTGTTATTGTACTAGTATGACAGGGAAATGGAGTGCATTTTTACATTAACCTCTGCATGAGTGTGTTGCTACTGTACTACTATGACTTAGGAAATGCAGTGCATTTTTAAAACCGTAACCTCTGTATAAGTCTGCTGTTACTGTACTAGTATGACTTAGGAAAATGGAGTGCATTTTTACAATGGTTACCTCTGTATGAGAGTGATGTTACTATATTAGTATGACTTAGGAAAAAGCAGTGCATTTTTACAACAGTAAACTCTGCATCAGTGTGCTGTCACTGTACTAGTATGACTTAGGAAAATGCAGTACATTTTTACAACGGTAACATCTGTATGGGTCTGCTGTCACTGTACTAGTATGACTTAGGAAAATGGAGTGCATTTTTACAATGGCAACCTCTGTATGAGTGCTCTGTTACAGTACTTGTATGACTTAGGAAAACAGAGTGCATTTTTACAAAAGTAACCACTGTTTCAGTGTGCTGTCACTGGACTAGTATGACTTAGAAAATGCAGTGCATTTTTACAACGGTAACATCTGTATGGGTCTGCTGTCACTGTACTAGTATGACTTGGGAAAATGTAGTGCATTTTTACAACAATAACCTCTGTATTAGTGTGCTGTTATGGAACTAGTATGACAAAGGAAAATGGAGTGCATTTTTACAACAGTAACCTCTGTAACAGTGGGCTGTTACTGTACTAGTAGGACAGAGGAAAATGGAGTGCATTTTTACAACAGTAACCACTGTAACAGTGTGCTGCTACTGTACTAGTAGGACAGAGGAAAATGGAGTGCATTTTTACAACAGTAACCTCTGTAACAGTGTGCTGTTACTGTACTAGTAGGACAAAGGAAAACGGAGTGCATTTTTACAACAGTAACCACTGGATCAGTGAGCTGTGACTGTACTAGCATGAGTCAGGCAAATGGAGGACATTATTACAACAGTAAAGTCTGAATGAGTGCACTGTTATTGTACTAGTATGACAGGGAAATTGAGTGCATTTTTACATTAACCTCTGCATGAGTGTGTTGCTACTGTACTACTATGACTTAGGAAATGCAGTGCATTTTTAAAACCGTAACCTCTGTATAAGTCTGCTGTTACTGTACTAGTATGACTTAGGAAAATGGAGTGCATTTTTACAATGGTTACCTCTGTATGAGAGTGATGTTACTATATTAGTATGACTTAGGAAAAAGCAGTGCATTTTTACAACAGTAAACTCTGCATCAGTGTGCTGTCACTGTACTAGTATGACTTAGGAAAGTGCAGTGCATTTTGACAACAGTAACCTCTGTAAAAGTCTGCTGTCACTGTACTAGTATGATTAAGGAAAATGCAGTGCATTTTTACAACAGTAACCTCTGTATGAGTTTCCTGTTTATGTACTAGTATGACTTAGGGAAACAGAGTTCAGATTTACAAAATTAACCTCTGTACCAGTTTGCTGTCCTGGACTAGTATGACTTAGGAAAATGCTGTGCATTATTACAACACTAACCTCTGCATCAGTGTGCTGCTACTGGACTAGTATAACTCAGGAAAATTCAGTGCATTTTTACAACAGGCTTTGTATCAGTGTGCTGTCACTGTACTAGTATAACTTAGGAAAATGCAGTGCATTTATACAACTGTAACTTTTGTATCAGTGTGCTGTAACAGTACTACTATGACTTAGGAAAAAGTAGTGCATTTTTAAAACAATAGCCTCTGTATCAGTATGCTGTCACTGTACTAGTATGACTTAGGAAAATGGAGTACATTTTTACAACACTAACCTCTGTATGAGTGTGCTGTCAGTATACTACTATGACTTAGAAAATGCAGTGCATTTTTAGAACAGTAACCACTGTATCAGTGTGCTGTAACTGTACTAGTATAACTTAGGAAAATGCAGTGCATTTTACAGCAGTAACCTCTGTATGAGTGCCATGTTACTGTACTAGTATGACTTAGGAAAACAGAGTGCATTTTTACAAAAGTAACCACTGTATCAGTGTGCTGTCACTGGACTAGTATGACTTAGGAAAATGCTGTGCATGTTTACACAATAACCTGTGTATCAGTGTGATGTCACTGGACTAGTATAACTCAGGAAAATTAAATGCATTTTTACAGCAGTAACCTCTGTATCCATCTGCTCTAACAGTACTAGTATGACTTAGGAAAACATAGTGCATTTTTACAACAACAGCCTCTGTATCAGTGTGCTGTCACTGTACTAGTATGACTTAGGAAAATGCAGTGCATTTTTACAACAGTAACCTTTGTAGCAGTGTGCTGTCACTGTACTAGTATGACTTAGGAAAATGCAATGCATTTTTACAACAATAACTTGTGTATTACTGTGCTGGCACTGTACTAGTATGACTTAAGAAAATGCTGTGCATTTTTACAAAAGTAACCTTTGTATGAGTGTGCTGTCACTGTACTAGTATGACTTAGGAAAATGCAGTGCATTTCTAATACAGTAAACTCTGTATGAGTGTGCTGTTACTGTACTAGTATGACTTAGAAAAATGCAGTGCATTTTTACAAATGTAACCTCTGTATTAGTGTGCTGTCACTGTACTAGTATGACTTAGCAAATGCAGTGCATTTTCCAACAGTAACCTCTGCATGAGTGTGCTCTTATTATACTAGTATGACGTAGGAAAAGGCAGTGCATTTTTACAACTCTAATGTCTGCATGACTGTGCTGTTAATTTACTAGTATGACTTAGGAAAACGGAGTTCATTTTTACAAAAGTAACCTCTGTATCAGTGTGCTGTTACTGGACTAGTATAACTCAGGAAAATGCAGTGCACTTTTACAACAGAAACCTCTGTCAGTGTGCTGTCACTGTACTAGTATAACTTAGGAAAATGCAGTGCATTTTTACAAAGGTAACTTCTGTATCAGTGTGCTGTAACAGTTCTACTAACTGAAGAAAAATAGTGCATTTTTACAACAGTAGCCTCTGCATCAGTGTGCTGTCACTGTACTAGTATGACTTAGGAAAATGCAGTGCATTTTTACAACTGTAACCTCTACATGTGTGTGCTGTTACTGCACTAGTATAACTAAGGAAAATGCAGTACATTTTTACAGTAACCTCTGCATGTGTGCAGTGCATTTTTACAACTGTAACCTCTGCATGAGTGTGCTGTTGCTCTGCAAGTATGACTTAGGAAACTGGAGCACATTTTTACAGCAGTAACCTTTGCATTGTTGAGCTGTCACTGTAGTACTTAGACTTTGGGGAGTGCTTTTTGCATTTTTACAAAAGTAACTTCTGTATCAGTGTGCTATCACTGTACTACTATGATGCAGTGCATTTCTGCAACAGCAACAGCAACCTCTGTATGAGTGGGCTATTACTAAACTGGCGTGGCTTAGGAAAATGGAGAGCATTTTTCAACAGTGACCTCTGTATGAGTGTCCTATCACTGTACTACAATGATTTAGGAAAATGCAGTGCATTTTTACAACAGTAACCTCTGTATGAGTGTGCTGTCACTGTACTAGTATGACTTAGGAAAATGCAGTGCATTTTCACAACAGTAACCTTTGTACGAGTGTGCTCTCATTGTACTAGTATGACTTAGGAAAACATGGTGCATTTTTACAACAAAAACCTCTGTATGAGTGTGTTGATAATCTACTAGTATAACTTAGGAAAGTGTAGTACAATTTTACAACACTAACCTCTGCAAGAGTGTGCTGTTACTGTACTAGTATGTCTTAGGAAAATGGAGTACATTTTTACAACAGTAACCTCTATATGAGTGCTGCTACTGTACTAGTTTGACTTAGGAAAATGCAGTTCATTTTTACAACAGTAACCTCTGCATAAGTGTGTTGTTAAAGTATTAGTATGACTTAGCAAAATGCAGAGCATTTTTACAACAGTAACCTCTGTATTGGTGTGCTGTTATGCTATTTGTATGACGTACAAAAATGGAGTGCATCTGTACAACAGTAATCTCTGTATCAGTGCACTGTTAATGTACTAGTGTGACATAGGAAAACGGAGTGCATTTTTAAAACTAAACTCTGTATCAGTGTACTGTTACTGTAGTAGTATGACTTATGAAAACGGAGGGCATTTTTACAACAGTAACCTCTGTATTAGTGTGTTGTGACTGTACTAGTATGACATAGTAAAATGGAGTGCATTATTACAAAAGTAAACTCTGCCTGAGTGTGCTGTTACGGTTATAGTATGATTAAGGAAAATGGAGTGCATTTTTGCAACAGTAACCTCTGCATGACTTTCTTGTTACTTTACTACTATTACTTAGGAAAATGCAGTGCATTTTTACAATAGTAACCTCTGCATGAGTGTGCTGTAACTGTACTAGTTTGACTCAGGAAATAGTATGACTTAGGAAAATGTAGTGCATTTTTTGAACAGTAAACTCTGCATGAGTGTGCTATTACTGTGCTACTATGACTTTGGAGAACTGCCTGCATTTTTACAACTGTAACTTCTGTATAAGAGTGCTGTCACTGTACTAGTATGACTTGGAAAATGGAGTGCATTATTGCAACACTAACGTTTGCATGAGTGTGCTTTTACTGTACTAGTATGGCTTAGAAAAACGCAGTGCATTTTTACAGCAGTAAACTCTGCAAGAGTGTGCTGTAATTCTACAAGTATGTCTTAGGAAAATGCAGTGTGTTTTTATAACAGTAACCTCTGCATGAATGTGCTGTAATGTACTAGTTTGACTCAGGAAAATGCAGTGCATTTCTACAGCAGTAACCTCGGCATGAGTGTGCTATTACTATACTAGTATGACTTAAGAAATTGCAGTGCATTTTTAGAACAATACCTCTGTATGACTCTGCTGTCACTGTAGTAGAATGACTTAGGAAAATGGAGTGCATTTTTACAACAGTAACCTCTGTATCAGTGTGCTGTCAATGGACTAGTACGATTTAGGAAAATGCAGTGCATCTTTAAAACAGTAACCTCTGTATGAGTGTGCTGAAACTGCACTAGTATAACTTAGGAAAAAGCAGTGCATTTTTACAACAGTAACCTCTGCATCAGTGTGCTGTCACTGTACTAGTATGACTAAGGAAAATGCAGTGCATTTTTACAACAGTAACCTCTGTATGAGTGTCCTGTTAATGTATTAGTATAACGTAGGAAAACAAGAGTTCATTTTTTGCAACAGTAACCTCTGTATCAGTGTGCTGTCACTGGACTAGTATAACGTAGGAAAATGCAGTGCATTTTTACAAGAGTAACCTCGGTAGCAGTGTGCTGTAACAGTACTAGTATGACTGATGAAAAAGTAGTGCATTTTTACAACAGTAGCCTCTGTATCAGTGTGTTGTCATCATACTAGTATGAGATAGGAAAATGTAGTGCATTTTTACAACCATAACCTCTGCATGAGTGTGCTGTTACTGTACTAGTATGACTAAGGAAAATTCAGTACATTTTTACAGTAACTTCTGCATGAGTGTGCTGCTACTCTAGTAGTATGACTTAGGAAAATGCAGTGCAACAGCAACCCCCCCCCCCTCTGTATCAGTGTGCTGTTAATGTACTAAAATGACTTGGGAAAATGCAGTGCATTTTTACAACAGTAACCTCTGCATGAGTATCCTACTACTGTACTAGTTCGACTTAGGAAAATGGGGTGCATTTTACAACAGTAATCTCTGTATCAGTGTGCTGTTCCTGTACTAGTATGACGTAAGAAAATGGAGTGGATTTTTTCAACAGTAACTTCTGCATGAGAGTTCTGGTAGTGTACTAGTATGACTTAGGAAACTGGAGTGCATTATTACAACACTAGCTTCAGTAAGAGTTTGCTGTTACTCTACAAGTATGACTTAGGAAAATGGAGCCCATTTTTACAACAATAACCTCTGTATTGTAGAGCTGTCAGTGTAGTAGTATGATGTAGGCAATTGGAGTGCTTTTCACATTTCTACAACATTAACCTCTGTATCGGTGTGCTGTTACTGTACTAGTATGACTTAGGAAAATGGAGTGCATTTTTACAATGATAACCTCTGTATCATTGTGTTGTTACTGTAGTAGTAGTATGACTTAGGAAAATGGAGTGCGTTACCTCTGTATCAGTGTGCTGTTACTGTACTAGTGTAACAAAGGAAAACAGAGTGCATTTTTACAAAAGTAACCACTGTATGAGTGTGCTGTAACTGTACTAGTATGACTTAGAAAAACAAAGTTTATTTTTACAAAAGTAACCTCTGTTTCAGTGTGCTGTCACTGGACTAGTATAACTTAAGAAAATGCAGTGCATTTTTACAACAGTAACCTCTGTAGCAGTGTGTTGTAGCAGTACTACTATGACTGAGGAAAAAGTAGTGAATTTTTACAACAGTAGCCTCTGTATCAGTGTGCTGTCACTGTACTAGTATGACTTCGGAAAATGCAGTGCATTTTCACAACCGTAAACTCTGCATGAGTGTGCTGTTACTGTACTAGTATAACTTAGGAAAATGCAGTGCATTTTTACAACAGTAACCCCCCCCCTCTGTATCAGTGTGCTGTTAATGTACTAAAATGACTTAGGAAAATGCAGTGCATTTTTACAATAGTAAACTCTGATTGAGTGTCCTGTCATTGTACTAATATGACTTAGGAAAATGCAGTGCATTTTCACAACAGTAACCTTTGTATGAGTATGCTCTCACTGTACAAGTATTACTTAGGAAAATGCAGTGCATTTTTACAACAGAAACATATGTATGAGTATGCTGTCACTGTACTAGTATGACTTAGGAAAATGGAGTGCATTTCTGCAACAGTAACCTCTGTATGAGTGTGCTGTTACTGAACTGGCGTGACATAGGAACATGAAATACATTTTTATAACAGTAACCTGTGTATGAGTGTGCTGACATTGTACTAGTATGACTTAGGAAAATGCAGTGGATATTTACAACACTAACTTCTGCAAGAGTGTGCTGTTACTGTACTAGTATGTCTTAGGAAAATGGAGTGCATTTTTCTGACAGTAACATCTGGATGAATGTTCTAGTAGTGTACTAGTATGACTTAGGAAAATGGAGTGCATTTTTACAACAGTAGCCTCTGAGTGTGTTGTTACTCTACAAGTATGACTTAGGAAAATGGAGCATATTTTTACAATAATAACCTCTTTGTTGATGAGCTGTGACTGTAGTAGTATGACTTAGGGAAATAAAGTGCTTTTTGCATTTTTACAACAGGAACTTCTGTATCAGTGTGCTGTTACTCTACTAGTATTAATTTGGAAAATGGAGTGCATTTTTACAATGGTAACCTCTGTATCAGTGTGTTGTTACTGTAGTAGTATGATTTAGAGAAATGGAGTGTATTTTTTCAACAGTAACCTCTGTATAAGTGTGCTGTTATTGTACTAGTATAACAGAGGAAAATAGAGTGCATTTTTACAAAAGTAACCACTGTATGAATTTGCTGTAACTGTACTAGTATGACTTAGGAAAATAGAGTGCATTTTTACAACAGTAACTTCTGCATCAGTGTGCTGTCACTGTACTAGTATGACTTAGGAAAATGGAGTGCATTTTTACAACAGGAACCACTGTATGAGTGTGTTGTAACTGTACTAGTATGACTTAGGAAAGCGGAGTTAATTTTTACAAAAGTAACCTCTGCATCAGTGTGCTGTCACTGCCATAGTATAACTCAGGAAAATGCCGTGCATTTTTACAAAACTAACCTCTGTATCAGTGTGCTGTCACTGGACTAGTATAACTCAAGAAAATGCAGTGCATTTTTTTACAGCAGTAACCTCTTTATCAGTGTACTGTCACTGTACTGATATAATTTAGGAGAATGCACTGCAATTTTACAACACTAACCTCTGTGATAGTGTGCTGTAACAATAATAGTATGTCTTAGGAAACAGCAGTGCATTTTTAAAACAGTAGCCTATGTATCAGTTTGCTGTCACTGTACTAGTAAGACTTAAGAAAATGCAGTGCATTTTTAGAATTGTAACCTCTGTATCAATGTGCTGTCACTGAACTAGTATGAATTAGGAAAATGCAGTGCATTTTTGCAAAACTAGCCTGTGTATCACTGTGCTGTCACTTTACTAGTATGACGTATGAAAATGCAGTGCATTTTTGCAACAATAACCTCTGCATCATGTGCTGTCACTGTACTAGTATGGCTTACTAAATGCAGTGCATTTCTACAACAGTAACTACTGCATGAGTGTGCTGATACTGTTCTAAGATAACTTAGTAAAATGCAGTGGATGTTTACAACAGTAACCTATGCATGAGTGTGCTGTTACTGTACTAGTATGACTTAGGAATGTGCAGTGCATTTTTACAACACTAACCTTTGCATGAGTGTGCTGTTACTCTACTAGTATAGCTTAGAAAAATGCAGTGCATTTTTACAGCAGTAAACTCTGCAAGAGTGTGCTGTTACTGTACATGTATATCGTAGGAAAATGCAGTGTGTTTTTACAACAGTAACCTCTGCATGAGTGTGCTGTTGCTGTACTAGTTTGACTCAGGAAGATGCAGTGCATTTTTACAACAGTGACCTCTGAATCAGTGTGATATGTCTCTACTTCTAGAACTTAGGAAAATGGAGTAGATTTTTACAACAGTAACCTCTGTATGAGTGTGCTACTACTGTACTAATATGACTTAAGAAAATGCAGTCCAGTTTTACAACAGTAACCTCTGTATGAGTCTGTTGTCACTGTAGTAGCATGACTTAGGAAAATGGACTGCATTTTTAAAACAGTAACTGCTGCATGAGTGTGCTCTTACTGTACTAGTATGACTTAGAAAATGCAGTGCATTTTTACAACAGTAAACTCTACATTAGTGTGCAGTCACTGCACTAGTATGACTTAGGAAAAAGCAGTGCATTTTTAAAACTATCCTCTGCATCAGTGTGCTGTTACTGTAGTAGTATGACTTAGAAAAATGGAGTGCATTTTATAACAGTAACCTCTGTATCAGTGTGCTGTTACTATACTAGTATAAGTTAGGAAAATGGAGGGCATTTCAACAACAGTAACCTCTGCCTGAGTGTGCTGTTACTGTAACACTATAACTTGGGAAATTGCAGTGCATTTTTAGAACAGTAAACTCTGTATGACTCTGCTGTCACTGTAGAAGTATGACGTAGGATAATGGATTGCATTTTTACAACAATAACCTCTGTATCAGTGTGCCGTTACTGTACTAGTACAACAGAGGAAAATAAAGTGCATTTTTACAACAGTAACCACTGTATCAGTGTGCTTTAACAGTACTATGACTGAGGAAAAAGTAGTGCATTTTTACAATAGTAGCTTCGGAGTCAGTGTGCTGTCACTGTACTAGTATGACTTTGGAAAATGCAGAACATTTTTACAACCGTAACCTCTGCATGAGTGTGCTGTTACTGTACTAGTATACTTAGGAAAATACAGTGCATTTTTACAACCGAAACATCAGTATGAGTGTCACTGTACTAGTATGAGAGGAAAATGGAGTGTATTTCTGCAACAGTAACCTCTGTATGAGTGTGCTGTTACTGAAATGGCATGAATTAGGAAAATAGAGTGCATTTTTATAACAGTAACCTGTGTATGAGTGTGCTGTCACTGTACTACTATGACTTAGGAAAATGGAGTGCATCATTACAACAGTAACCACTGGATCAGTGTGCTGTGACTGTACTAGCATGACCTAGGCAAATGGAGGACATTATTACAACAGTAAAGTCTGATTGAGTGTGCTGTTATTGTACTAGTATGACATCTGGATGATTGATCTACTAGTGCACTAGTATGACTTAGGAAAATGGACTGCATTTTTCCAACACTAGCCACTGTATGAGTGTGCTGTTACTCTACAAATATGACCTAGGAAAATGGAGTGCTTTTTGCATTTTTACAACAGTAACCTCTGTATCAGTGTGCTGTGACTGTACTTGTATGATAAAAAAATGGAATGCGTTTGTATAACAGAAACCTCTGTATCAGTGTGCTGTTACTGTAGTAGTATAATTCAGTAAAATGCAGTGAATCTTTACAACAGTAACCTCTGTATCAGTCTGCCATCACTGGACTAGTATAACTCATGCAGTGCAGTTTTACAGCAGTAACCTCTGTATCAGTGTGCTGTCCCTGTACTAATATAAATTAGGAAAATGCACTGCATTTTTATAACACTAATCTCTGTATCAGTGTGATGCAACAATACTATTATGCCTTAGGAAAAGGCAGTGCATTTTTACAACAGTAGCCTCTGTATCAATTTGCTGTCACTGTGCTCGTATGACTTAGGAAAATGCAGTGCATTTTTACAACACTAGCCAGTGTACCACTGTGCTGTCACTGTACTAGTATGACTTAGGAAAATGCAGTGCATTTTTGCAACAGTAACCTCTGTATGCATGTGCTGTCACTGTACTAGTATGACTTAGCAAAATTCAGTGCATTTTTACAACAGTAATCTCTGTATCAGTGTGTTTTTACTGTACTAGTATGACTTAGGAAAATTGCATGCATTTTTATAACTGTAACTTCTGTATGAGTGTGCTGTTTCTTTACTAGTATGACTTGGAAAATGCAGTGCATTCTTACAACAGTAACCTCTGTATGAAGTTGCTGTCACTGTGCTATTATGACTTAGGAAAATGCAGTGCATTTTAAAACACTAACCTCTGCAAGTGTGTGCTGTTACTGTACTAGTATGTCTTAGGAAAATGGAGTGCATTTTTACAACAGTAACCTCTGTATAGGTGTGCTGTTACTGTACTAGTATAACAGAGGAAAAAAGAGTGCATTTTTAAAAACCGTAACCACTGTATCAGTGTGCTGTAACTGCACTAGTAGGTCTTAGGAAAATGGAGTGCATTTTTCCAACAGTAACCTCTGCATGAGTGTGCTGTCATTGTACTAGTATGAGTTAGGAAAATGGAGTGCATTTTTAAGACACTAATCTCTGTATCAGTGTGCTGTCACTGGACTAGTATAATTCAGGAAAATACAGTGTATCTTTACAACAGTAACCTTTTTATCAGTCTGCTGTCACTGTACTAGTA
Organism: Protopterus annectens; assembly: GCF_019279795.1. Taxonomy (NCBI): domain Eukaryota; kingdom Metazoa; phylum Chordata; order Ceratodontiformes; family Protopteridae; genus Protopterus; species Protopterus annectens. The sequence continues at coordinate 501,831,635 of NC_056731.1, read as the reverse complement.
TGAATTAGGAACATGCCATGCATTTTTACAAAACTAACCTCTGTATCAGTGTACTGTCACTGTACTAGTATAAATTAGGAAAATGTGCTGCATTTTTACAACACTAACCTCTGTATCAGTGTGATGTAACAATACTAGTATGCCCTAGGAAAAAAACAGTGCATTTTTACAACAGTAGCCTCTGTATCAGTTTGCTGTCACTGTACTAGTATGACTTAGGAAAATGCAGTGCATTTTTACAATAGTAACCTCTTATCAGTGTGCTGTCACTGAACTTGTATGACTTAGGAAAATGCAGTGCATTTTTGCAACAGTAACCTCTGCATGCATGTGCTGTCACTGTACTAGTATGACTTAGCAAATGCAGTGCATTTTTACAGCAGTAACTTCTGCATGAGTGTGCTGTTACTGTACTGGTATACTTAGGAAAATACAGTGCATTTTTACAACAGTAATTTCTGTATGAGTGTGCTGTTACTATATTAGTATGACTTAGGAAAATGGAGTGCATTTTTAAAACAGTAACCTATGTATCAGTGTGCTGTTACTGTACTAGTATGAGTTAGGAAAATGAAGTGCATTTCAACAACAGTAACTTCTGCCTGAGTATGTTGTTACTGTAACACTAGCTTGACTCAGGACAATGCAGTGCATTTTTATGACAGTAACCTCTGCATTAGTGTGCAATTACTCTACTACTATGACTAAGGAGAAGTGCGTGTATTTTTACAATTATAACTTCTGTATGAGTGTGATGTTACTGTACAAGTATGACTTGGAAAATGGAGTGCATTTTTACAACACCAACCTCTGTATCACTGTGCTGTCACTGTACTAGTATTACTTAGGGAAAAGCAGTGCATTTTTACGACAGTAACCTATGTATCAGTGTGTTACTGTACTAGTATGACTTGGAAACTGCAGTACATTTTTACAACAGTAACCTCTGTATCAGTGTGCTGTAACTGCACTAGTATGACTTAGGAAAAAGCAGTGCTTTTTCAAAACAGTAAACTCTGCATCAGTGTGCAGTCAGTGTACTAGTATGACTTAGGAAAGTGCAGTGCATTTTGACAACAGTAACCTCTGCATCGGTGTGTTGTTACTGTACTAGTATGACTTAGGAAAATTGCGTGCATTTTTACAACTGTAACTTCTGTATGAGTGTGCTGTTACTGAACTAGTATAACTTAGGGAAAAGCAGTGCAATTTTACAACAGTAACCTCTGCATCAGTGTGCTGACAGCGTACTAGTATGACTAAGGAAAATGCAGTGCATGTTTACAACAGTAACCTCTGTATTAGTGTGCTGTCTACTAGTATAACTTAGGAAAATGAAGTGTATTTTTACAACAGTAACCTCTGTATCAGTATGCTGTAACCGTACTACTATGACTGAGGAAAAAGTAGTGCATTTTTGCAACAGTAGCCTCTGTATCAGTGTGCTGCTACTGTACTAGTATGACTTAAGAAAATGCAGTGCATACAACAGTAACCCCCCTCTGTATCAGGAAAATGGAGTGCATTTTTACAACAGTAACCACTGTATGAGTTTGCTGTAACTGTACTAGTATGACTTAGGAAAATGGAGTGCATGTTTTAAAACACTAACCTCTAAACTTACACTTTCTCTTTAATATACTGCCTTTATATGGTTTTCCTCAAGAATTCATTAAAATGATCCAGGTTCTCTATCAGAAAGCTTCTACCACTATACAGGTAAATAAACGTATAACTAACCCTATACTCTTATCCAATGGTACAAGACAAGGATGTCCTCTTTTGCCATACCTATTTAATCTTTATCTAGAACCCCTCCTTTTGTTTATTTCACAAAAAACCTTTCATCATATTCCCAGAATCCACAATACAAATCTTATATACTCTGCCTTTGCTGATGACTTAAATATATACTTCCAACTCCCCACTACTGACCTCCCAAAAATACTTAAAGTTATTGATGAGTTCTCGGTAGTTTCAAATTATAATTTAAATTTAAACAAGTCACACATATTTCCCCTCAATCCTATAGGGCATAAAGAATTGTACTTTCCTATGAGTGAGATCAAAATAAACTACCAGATAAAATATCTAGGAATAATATTTACTTCAGACTTCAAATATATTATAAACAATAACCTACTAACTACATGGACTAGTACTGAAAATGATAAGGATAAATGGAAGAACATTAATATGTCTCTACTGTTAAAAGCTAGTGTTGTCAAGATGAATTTTCTACCAAGAATACTCTTTCAATTAAATGCCACCTTTTCAAATATTCCCAAAACTTCTTCCTTGCCACAGAAAAAGCTATATCAAGATTCTTATGGTATCCCAAATCTACCAGAATTAAATATGCAAAACTTGTACTCGCCAAAGATAAGGGGGGATTGGGGTTACCTAATTTTAAGCTTTACTATAGTATAATTACTGTATACAGACTAATACAAATAATAAACTATGACTCATATATAAATACTTGGACACCCCAGTGGACCAAAATATGGTATGAACAATTGAAATCTCTTGGCTGTAATATCAAATCCTTACCATTCTTGAATTTAAACCAGGCTAGCATATACATGAAGAATTTACACCCACTAATTAAAAACATGATTCTTACAACACAGAAAATATTTAAATCATTGCAATTAGCTGACGCTTTTGCCCTTATACAACCGTTACACCCAAATCCTAATTTACTAATAAATAATAAACCAGTAAATCTAACAAACTACCCCATGATAAAAGACTACACAATATGGGATATATACCAATGGAAAGACTCTAACACGGGGCAAATGAGACTTGAACTCAAGCTTCCTATGAAATATAGTATTATCCTTAACCAACTTCATCATTTTATAAATGCTAAATTCTCACAAATACACACTGACTTACAGAACATAGATTTTGTTAAACTAATACTTGAAAATCTTGCGATTAAAGAGAAAACAATTTCTAGGACTTATAAAATTGTAATGAGTGCAAAACATCAGAATTCTTTATTATTTTCAAACTATTGGCAAACGAAAAATCAATCACTGACTGAAGACAATTAGAAACTAGCCATTGAAAATACAATCAAATTCATTCCTTTCAAGAAGCTGTTATATACACAAATTATGGTAAATAACAATCTATATTATACCTTATCTAAATTAAATAAATTCAATCCTAACTTTTCGCCTATATGTCCCCATTGTCCGGATCAAACAGCTGATATTTTACATGTCATGTGGAACTGTACTAAGATACACAACTTATGGTGTTTCTTGAGAGTAAGATTAGAGAAGATGGGATATGAAAAATCAACCCTTACTTGGGAGGCAGCTATATTGCACATTAATATCAATCAAGTCCCAAAAATATTAAAACATGTCTTTATTACGATGTGTGCCCTTATTAAATTCTTTATTACAAAGAATTGGAATGTCATGTCACCAATTACATGGGAAAATTTGAGCAATCTTGCTATCAAATACATCTCATCTCACAAATTAATTTATTCAAAAACAAAAAACAAACGCTATTACCAAAAATATTGGGGTTACTTGCTAGATATAATTCTTGACAAATAAAATTTGCCTACAAATTGTCATGAAGAGCTAAACTTTAAATAAGAAATGAATGTAGTATAACCAGTCTTTCTTGCATCTTCCCCCTTCTCTTAGTATATGTGTAACTAGATATTTTCCCTAAACATACAAATAAATGGTTAAATTTCTATTTTTACTTTATATATAGACTACCCCCATTCTAACTATCCTTTATGAGACCAAATGAGCATAAGAATTCTCATACTTTACTTGACGATGTAGTGACTTCTTGTGTATATACTGTGTGTGTATATATATATATATATATATATATATATATATATATATATGTATAATTTTCTCGGAACGAGATTGTTGTCTGTTTTCTTTAGATAGGTATTTGTATTGTTTATTTGCGTTTTTGAGTTACTGTATTGTTGTTATTATTTGAAAAACGAAAATTGAAATAAAGAGATTTTGGAAAAAAAAAAAGAAAAATAGTGTGCTTTTACACAACAGTAACCTCTGCATGAGTGTGCTGTTACTGTACTAGTATGAATTAGGAAAATGGAGTGCAATTTTACAATAACATCTGGATGAGTGTTCTGGTAGTGTACTAGTATGACTTAGGAAAATGGAGTGCATTTTTACAACACTAGCCTCTGTATGCTGTTACTCTACAAGTATAACTTAGGAAAATGGAGCACATTTTTACAACAATAACCTTTGCATTGTTGACCTGTCACTGTAGTAGTATGACTTAGGGAAATAGAGTGCTTTTTGCATTTTTACAACAGTAACGTCTGTATCGGTGTGCTGTTATTGTACTAGTTTGACTTAGAAAAATGGAGTGCATTTTTACAATTGTAACCTCTGTATCAGTGTGTTACTGTAGTAGTATCTCTTAGGAAAATGGAGTGCATTTTTACAACAGTAACCTCTGTGTCAGTGTGCTGTCACTGGACTAGTATAACTTAGGAAAATGCAGTGTATTTTTACAACAGTAACCTCTGCATGAGTGTGCTGCCACTGTACTAGTATAACTTAGGAAAATGCAGTGTATTTTTACAACAGTAACCTCTGCATGAGTGTGCTGTTACTGTACTAGTATGACTTAGGAAAATGTAGCACATTTTTACAACAGTAACCTCTGTATTGGTGAGCTGTCACTGTATTAGTATGACTTTAGAAAATGGAGTGCACTTTTCCAACAGTAACCTCAGTATCAGTGTGCTGTTACTGTACTACTATGACTTAGGAAATTGGAGTGCACTTTTACAGCAGTAACCTCTGCATGAGTGTGCTGTTACTGTACTAGTATGATTTAGGAAAATGCATTGCATGTTTTCAACAGTAACATCTGCATGAGTGTGTTGTTACTGTACTAGAATGACTTAGGGAAATGGAGTACATTTTTATAACAGTAACCTCTGTAACAGTGTGCTGTCACTGTACTAGTATGACTTAGGAAAATGGAGTGCATTTTTACAACAGTAACCTGTGTACCAGTGTGCTGTGACTCTACTGCAAGGGCTTAAGAAAATGGAGTGTATTTTTACAACAGCAACCTCTGCATGAGTGTGCTGTTACTGTACTAGTATGATCTAAGAAAATGCAGTGCATTTTTACAACAGTAACCTCTCCATGAGTGTGTTGTTACTGTACCAGTATGACTTAGGAAAATGGAGTACATTTTTACAACAGTAGCCTCTGTAACAGTGTACTGTCACTGTACTACTAGGATTTATGAAAACTGAGTGCATTCTTACAACAGTAACCTCTGCATGAATGTGCTGTAACTGTATTAGTATGACTTTAGAAAATGGAGTGCACTTTTCCAACAGTAACCTCAGTATCAGTGTGCTGTTACTGTACTACTATGACTTAGGAAATTGGAGTGCACTTTTACAGCAGTAACCTCTGCATGAGTGTGCTGTTACTGTACTAGTATGATTTAGGAAAATGCATTGCATGTTTTCAACAGTAACATCTGCATGAGTGTGTTGTTACTGTACTAGAATGACTTAGGGAAATGGAGTACATTTTTATAACAGTAACCTCTGTAACAGTGTGCTGTCACTGTACTAGTATGACTTAGGAAAATGGAGTGCATTTTTACAACAGTAACCTGTGTACCAGTGTGCTGTGACTCTACTGCAAGGGCTTAAGAAAATGGAGTGTATTTTTACAACAGCAACCTCTGCATGAGTGTGCTGTTACTGTACTAGTATGATCTAAGAAAATGCAGTGCATTTTTACAACAGTAACCTCTGCATGAGTGTGTTGTTACTGTACTAGAATGGCTTAGGGAAATGGAGTGCACCTTTCCAACAGTAACCTCAGTGTCAGTGTGCTGTTACTGTACTACAATGACTTTGGAAGATGGAGTGCATTTTTACAACAGTAACCTCTGTGTTAGTGTGTTGCTACTGTACTAGTATGACTTAGGAAAATGGAGTGCATTTTTAAAACACTAACCTCTCTATGAGTATGCTGTTACTGTGCAACTATAACTTAGGAAAATGGAGTACATTTTTACAACAGTAACCTCTGCATGAATGTGGTGTTACTGCACAAGTATGACTTAGGAAAACAGAGTGCATTTGTCAACAGTAACCTCTGTATTAGTGTGCTGTTACTTTACTAGTAGGACTTAGGAAAATGGAGCACTTTTTTACAACAGTACCTCTGTAGTGGTGTGCTGTCACTGTAGTAGTATGACTAAGGGAAATGGAGTGCATTTGGCATTTTTACACCACTTATCTCTATATCGCTGTGCTGTTATGGTACTAGTACGACTTAGGAAAATGGAGTGCATTTTTCAACAGTAACCTCTGTACTGGTGAGCTGTCACTGTAGTAGTATGACTTATGGAAATTGAGTGCATTTTGCATTTTTACAACAGTAACCTCTGTATGAGTGTGCTGTTATTATACTAGTATGACTTAGGAAAATGGAGTGCATTGTTACAACAGTAACCTCTGCATGAGTGTGCAATTACTGTACTACTATGACTTAGGAGAATTGCGTGCATTTTTACAACAGTAACCTCTGTATGAGTGTGCTGTTATTATACTAGTATGACTTAGGAAAATGGGATGCATTTTTAATCCAGTGACCTCTGTATCAGTGTGATATGACTCTACTTCTAGGACATGGGAAAATGGAGTGGATTTTTATAACAGTAAACTCTGCATCAGTGTGCAGTCAATGTGCTAGTATGACTTAGGAAAGTGCAGTGCATTTTTACAACAGTACCCTCTGTACCAGTGTGCTGTAACAGTACTAGTATAACTTAGGAAAATGAAGTGCATTTTTACAACAGTAACCTCTGTATCAGTGTGCTGTAACAGTACTACTATGACTGAGGAAAAAGTAGTGCATTTTGCAACAGTAGCCTCTGTATCAGTGTGCTGTCACTGTACATGTATGACTTAGGAAAATGCAGTGCATTTTTACAACCATAACCTCTGCATGAATGTGCTGTTATTGAATTAGTATGACTATGGAAAAAGCAGTAATTTTTTAAATTAACCTCTGCATGAGTGTGCTGCTATTGTACTATTATGACTTAGGAAAATGCAGTGCATACAACAGTAACCCCCTCTGTATCAGTGTGCTGTTAATGTACTAAAATGACTTAGGAAAATGCAGTGCATTTTTACAACAGTAACCTCTGCATGAGTGTCATGTCACTGTACTAATATGACTTAGGAAAATACAGTGCATTTTCACAACAGTAACCTTTGTATGAGTGTGCTCTCACTGTGCTAGTATGACTTAGGAAAATGGAGTGCATTTCTGCAACAGTAACCTCTGTATGAGTGTGCTGTTACTGAAGTGGCGTGACTTAGGAAAATGGAGTGCATTTTTACAACAGTAACGTCTGTATGAATGTGCTGTCACTGTACTATTATGACTTAGGAAAATGCAGTGCATTTTACAACACTAACCTCTGCAAGTTTGTGCTGTTACTGTACTTGTATGTCTTAGGAAAATGGAGTGCATTATTACAACAGTAACCTCTGCATGAGTGTGCTGTTACTGTACTAGTATGACAGCAAAATGCAATGCATTTTTACAACAGTAAACTCTGTATTGGTGTGTTATGCTACTAGTATGACGTA